>NC_000086.7:12543806-12843806 GCF_000001635.26 Mus musculus | reverse complement strand
AAACCCTGTCTCGAAACAAACAAACAGAAGGAAATTCTCAACAATTTAAAAAAAGAAGGAAGGAAAGAAAAACGTGTCCTGTGTCCCGCTTCCTGCTCTTTCTCTCTCTGCACTCTTTTCTGTTCTTAACAATTATTTTATTTTAGGTACATGAGTGACTTGTGTGTGTGTGTGTGTACCATGTGACTGCCTGGTGTCCTCAGAGTTCAGAAGAGTCTATCAGATTCCTTGGAACAGGACTTACAGATGGTTATAAGGCACCGTGTGGGTGATGGGAACCAATCCTGGATCCTCTATAAGAACTAGTGCTCGAAACTGCTATGCCATCTCTCTAGCCCTTCCTCTGTATTTTTAATACATCAACTCAGATTCATATTTGGCTCACTCTGAAATCCATCTTTGCAAAAGCCATGAATCCTGGTGGGGATTCTGGCTAGGGATTTCTGAATGCAGCTCTTCAGGCAGCTGCCCACCTGGGATGGAGCTGGGCATCTATTTCAGGAATAAGAGTTTCTTAGTTTCAGCCCGGGCAGTGGTGGCGCTCGCCTTTAATTCCAGCACTTGGGAGGCAGAGGCAGGTGGATTTCTGAGTTTGAGGCCAGCCTGGTCTACAAAGTGAGTTCCAGGACAGCCAGGACTGCACAGAGAAACCCTGTCTCGGAAGAAAAAAAAAAAAAAAAAGAGTTTCTTAGTTTCTTGAAAGCTCATATCAGTGGGTTACGGATGTGGCTCAGTGGTAAACTGGAGGCTTACCCTGCACCAGGGAACCCTGCATCTCTTTAGCCCGAAATAAACAGACAAATACATATAATTAAAAAAAATTATACAGTGTAACCTGCCAATCAAACTCCTGGTATTTATCCTAGAAGAAAGAAGGTTCCCGCCCATGCAAAGCCCATACAGAAATGTTCATAGCACCCATCTATAATAACCTAAAACTAAAAGCAACTAGGTTCTACCTCAGCAGATAAGTGGCCAGCCAGAATGTGGTACTCTGGACCACGTCATTTTCACTAGAACAAGTATTCTCCCTGGTTTTAATTATTTTGGGACAGGTTCCCATATAGTCCTGGGGTGGCTGAGGCTAGCCTTTAACTCTTGATCTTCCGGCCTGTACCTCCTAAATGCTAGGATAACAGTGTGTAACAGCATACCTGACTTATTCAGGGCTAAGAATCAAACCTAGAGCTTTGTGAATGTTAGACAAAGCACTCCACAAAAAGACCTATAATCTTTACTTTGATGTAGGCGAAAATTATTTTATTAATAATATTTAAACAATTTATTTTTATTGTGATGGATATATAAGTTTACACAAAGGACCAAATCATGCAGACACCTAAAACTACATCCAGTACCATGTTCAAGAGCTCACACATTCACACCCAAGTAACACTGGAAAATGTTATTTTCTTCCTTTTAAAAAGTGTGTGTGTGTGGGGGGGGGGCTGGTGAGATGGCTCAGCGGTTAAGAGCACTGACTGCTCTCCCAAAGGTCCTGAGTTCAAATCCCAGCAACTACATGGTGGCCCACAACCATCTGTAACAAAAATCTGATGCCCTCTTCTGGAGTGTCTGAAGACAGCTACAGTGCACACACATATAATAAATAAATAAATAAATAAATAAATAAATATTTTTTTAAAAAGTGTGTGTGTACGTGCGTGCGTGCTCGTGCAAGCACTTGTACATGTGTGTATGTGAGTGTGGAGGTAAGAGGAGGACACAGGGTATTCCCCTCCATCACTATGTGCCATATTTCCTTGAGACATATTCTCTCAATGAGCCTAGATTTGGGCTGAGAACCTCCAAGCCCTGGTAATCCTCCACCCATCCCCACCCCCACCCCCAGCACTGAAGTCAAGTGTATATGGCCACATCCAGGCTTAAAAAATAATTGTATGAGCCGGGCATGGTGTTGCACGCCTTTAATCCCAGCACTTGGGAGGCAGAGGCAGGCGGATTTCTGAGTTCAAGGCCAGCCTGGTCTACAGAGTGAGTTCCAGGACAGCCAGAGTTACACAGAGAAACCCTGTCTCAGAAAAACCAATAATAATAATAATAATAATAATAATTGTATGTATGTGTATGACGTGTGTTCATGTTTATATGTGAGGGGACACACATATGGAGGTCAGAGGACAACTTTGGGTGACTTTCCCCCTTGTGACTTATAGTGACATTGGAAGCCTATTAAAGGAAAACTATTCTTGGTCAGGAGAATGGAATCTCTCTCTGGGTAGAGACATGGCATTGTCCCTTGAATTAATCCAGTTGGCCTGCTTATTATATAATCCAGTGCTCTGGCCAAGGACCACCCCTCAGGAAGTCGGGTTCACTGGATCTATGCTAGAGAGACAGGTGGAATAATGAGCCCTTTAATCAGCTGATGTATTTTCCCTCCCCAAAGCAGTTGCTAAGGAGCTTCCATGAAGTCTATCAAAGTATAAATTTTCCTTTTTCTTCTTCTTCCTCCTCCTCCTGTTCATGGAGCCTAGGTAAGACTGGTCTACACAGTTCCAGGAAAGGCAGGGCTACGTACAGAGACCCTGTCTCAAAGCGGGGCAGGGTCAGAAAAAGGAGTTTTAGTCAACTTGACCACCTTGGGAAAAGGGACAAAGAAATCTGTCCTCTGTTCTTGTGTCGTCATGCTTCCACTCCCATCCTCCACTGCTTCAGTCTCTCCAGCAAGGTCACCTGACAAGACAGAACCTGGTCTCCATTTCAGCTCTCAGCCTTCCCTTTTCTGAGTATGAGGTTCCTAGGGAAATTACAATGTTAAGAGTGTCTGTTGTTTCAATAGTCTGTTTGCTACAATGTCTCTTTCCAATATCCTCTTTCCTGCCTAGCAGGCTGGCTACAAATGGGTGGTGGTTAGGCGGGGTGGTGGTACGGTGGTGGTGATGGTGGGATATTCCTGGGGCACACCTTTCCTCCATTCCAAGAAACCGACCATGGTCACTAGCTGCCCATCAATTTAGTACCAGATTCTCAGACCGGACTAAGGAGATCAGTCCGTGCATTTGATTTCAGAAACCGTGAGACTGGAGGTCATCGTGCCCCTTTCACTGGAGAAATGGTGGGAAGAAAGAAACGCGTCATTACAATCGTTAAGGCTGTCTCTTTGTCCTTGGTGATACAAACTAGTTTGCTGAATTGGCTGCTGTAATGAAAAAGGGGGTGGGGGGAGAGATTGAGATTTTTCCCAAGCGTGGGAGGTAATTACTGGAGAAAGGTTGCGCGTCTGCGGCGAGCAGGTTACACCACACGAACAAGAAAAACGCGGAGCATTTTTCTAGCTAATAATGCCCATCCAAAAGCAAAGGGTGGGAGGACCCTGCGGCCCCGCAGGCCTGTGCTGCCGACAGCAAGCTGCTTGGACTGGATCCAGGATGCTGCTGGCAGCTGCCCATTGCTCACACGGAGGGGGAAGGGGTGGAGACTCAGCTGGAGCAGGAACAGGGCTGCAGCTCCTTAAACGCCCCAGCTTTTGCAGGCATTGTCATTCCAAATCCCAGCTCCCTTAGGGACTTCGTCCAAGAACTCAGGCTGGCTGTCTTTGCTATTTAGGACTAAAATAAAATTCCCTGCTTCTGTAGGATGATTTGGTAGTAGCTCTGCGTAAATCAGCTTCTAGCCCTTTAAAATTTTTTCGTTCTTTTCTTCTCTCTGGTCTGCAACAGATGCTTGAAATTCCTCTTTGGCAAAAGGAATTCTCCTTTGCAGCCTTCGCTTTTAAATGCAAATAAGGCCGTGTGGGGAAAGTGAATCGGTTTGTCTGAGGATAGCATGTGGATGCTTGCACAAACATAACACGAAATGAAAATGTTGTAAAGGGCTTTATGGGGGGGGGGTCTGCCTGCAAGACCACCACCAGTCTAGCCCGTTGGCAGAATAATTCCATTTGGTCACATGCTCACTTAGGCACTTTTTTTTTTTTAAATCACTTTCAATTATGTCTGTAAACGCCAAGTGCAGGTGCTCTCAGAGGCCAGAAGAGGGCATCAGATCTCCTTTAAGCTGGAGCTACTGGTAGTTGTTGGGGAAAGGAACTCCAGTCCTCTGTAAGAGAAGTAATATTCTTAACCACTGAACCATGTCTCCAGCCCTCCCCAAACTTTCTAATTAAGGGTTACTAAGTACAATAAGTTTGAGATAAGAACTGCCCCACCCCCTGGCATACCACACCTCCCCGTGGGCATGGGGTGGGGGGGTCCGCTCTCGAAAACACACACACACACACACACACACACACACACACACACACAGTTCCAGTCGCTGAGCCAGGCCCTGCAGGTACAAAGAGATGGTTCCTCACAGAGAGGTTCAGGGAATCAAATGTGTAAAGAGAGGGCAGTTACAGTATCAGGTTTCTGTTAGAACCATGCTGACCTGGCACATGCAGTGGAGACTGGGTTAGGTAGTCACAGAAGGCTTCTTGGAAAGGGCATGTCCTAGTGTTAGAGAAGCGATATGCTTTCTCAGTGAGAAATCAGTCCTCAAACTAGAGGTGAATGAAAGCTCTTTAGTAGCGGTTAGCCAATTGGGGTTAATGCCCAAATAAGAACTGACCCCCATCAGAAGGTTTCTATAAACTTTAGGATTATACAGTCCATGAACATTGTCATCCTTAAATCTTTTTTGAGTCCTAGCTCCAGGTTACACTTTAAACAATTTAAACACAGACAGGAGACTGTAACTTTGGTCCCTTAGGCAGGGAAGAGGTTCACACAGCAAAGATACTGCATATTGCTAGAATTATTTTTAAGTACACCAGTGGTCTTTCTTTCTTTCTTTCTTTCTTTCTTTCTTTCTTTCTTTCTTTCTTTCTTTCTTTGAATAATTGTTCCAGGTGGGTCATCTTGTTAGAGGTATTCTTTGGGAATGAGAATCAGGGATTAATGACTGGTTGTATATCAGAGGTGTCTCCTTGTTGGGAATAGGGTCTAATATCTGGAAAAAAAATTTACACCCTAGTATCCTAAATTTGTTTGTTTTTCAAGTCAGGGTTTCTCTGTGTAGCTCTGGCTGTCCTGGAACTCACTCTGTAGACCAGGCTGGCCTCGAACTCAGAAATCCTCCTGCCTGCCTCTGCCTCCCAAGTGCTGGGATTAAAGGCATGCACCACCACTGCCCAGCTCAAATCAAACTCTTGTGTGAATCTGTTTTGTGGTGTGATCTTTGCATTACCTTAGCCCTGACCTGCCAAGATACTTCTCTGCCAAAACCCTAAGAGGCCTGGTTCACATACCTCCGGTATTTTGGAGGCAGTGCTCCCTTAGCTAAATTCCATGTCTCCTAAGCAAATCTATTAACAAATTCTTTATAACACCATTTGTATTTGTTTTGAACTTTGATCTCATTAGTGTGGCAGGAGATCAAACTGGAGACTACATCAAGATTAACATAAAGGTTAATCTTAGCGCTCCAGAGGCAGAAGCAGGCTCATCTCTTATTTTGAGGCCAGCCTCTTCTACTTAGTAAGTTCAAAGCTAGCCAGGACTACATAGTAAGACCCTGCTAAAAGAGAAAGGAGTGAGGAAGAGGAGATTAACTCATAAAAGAAGCCAGTTGGGGAAAAAAAAAAGGCAGGAAACCCTTCTCTACTTCAGCTTCACACAGCTAATGAAGAATGTTTATGGCAGGTTGCAAAGAAAGACTGCAAACCTTCTAAGGGACTAGAAATTAGCCAGTCTGAGGCAGCCAGGGAGAGGAACCATGATTACATAATAAATGTGGCAAACGTCCAAGATGGCTGCCTTCTGCCTCACCCCACTGACCTGCTGGCAGCTTAAAATAAAGGCCTGGTGGGCTTTTTTTCCTCCAGCCAGTAGGGCCCCCTCCTGACAGACTTACTTGTTTAACAAGCTCAAGGCCAGATCAGCACTGTTTATATCAAAGATTTGGGCTTATCCTTTCCAATTGACCAGCAGTAAATTGGGGGGTGTGTGTGTGTGTGGGGGGGGGAGCCTTACAAGAACAAAGCAGGAAAGTCCTCCAGGAAAGACTGGACTGTGAGCGTCCAGAGGGCCCTCCCTGCTGGATTTCTTCTCTTGTCCCCAATTAAAAGCCAGTCTTCGGCAGCTCATTTTCTCAGCAGTGTTGGAGATTTTCCCTGATGCATTTGATGGTAGCTTATAGATGATTCTACTAGGTTCCTGCCAGGGACCTAGCACGTGCCACTGCCCCCTACCCCTGTGCTTCTGTTCCAGGCCCACACTCCTCTCCTCTGTCCTTCTCTGTGCCACCTCCTCTTCTCTGGCCTCATGGCTCTGCTTGCAGCTGTCGGTCTTTCCCAGGTCCTCACATCTTTCCCTTCCCCCAATAAACTCCCTTTGTACCAGCTCTGTTGCATGGGAGTCATTTCTCAGGGGCATGCCTTGGCATGGGCCTGCCAGGTACCCCTTGCCACATTATAGTTGATAACACTTGAGATTTTCCCTGACATTTGTTTAAATGACAGAGAAAACAAACCCAATCAAGATCCCTAGAGGGACCAGTCATCCCTGAGCTGGAGGAGAGAGAGGAGGAAATCCCTGGAACTCACCATCAAGTGATAGAGAAGAAAGAGTAAAACCACTGACGTTAAAAAGGAATTACTACTGGGCGGTGGTGGCGAGCATGCCTTTAATCCCAGCACTCAGGAGGCAGAGGCAGGCGGATTTCTGAGTTCGAGGCCAGCCTGGTCTACAGACTGAGTGCAGGACAGCCTGAGATACACAGAGAAACCCTATCTGGGAAAAACCAACAACAAATAGACTTGTCTTCTGCACACCCAAGGCTGACCTATTGAACCCTGCCTAAGGGGGTGTGGAGAAGCACCTCGTGTACACAAATAAAAAACCTTAGCCAGGCGCATGTTGGCGCACACCTTTAATCCCAGGAGGCAGAGGCAGGGGAATTTCTGAGTTCGAGGCCAGCCTGGTCTACAAAGTGAGTTCCAGGACAGCCAGAAACCCTGTCTTGAAAAACCAAACCAAACCAAACCAAACCAAAAAACCCAGAAGCTCTCAGTTCATTTGCTATGATGATTTGAGTCAGTGGTCTTTCTCCCCCATCTTTGAGATCACCATTTGCTTAGGAGACATTAGCTCACATATAGTAGAATTGAGCTAAGGGACAGTGCCTCCAAATTATCCCAAGGATAAGTAGTACACAAACCAGGCCTGTTAGAGACCAGGCCAGGATGGAAGCATTAGTTCACTGACCAGCCATTAGGTTCCATTTTCACAACAAAGAACATGCCCCTACCAGGCAGCTCGAGGGGGCAGTGCAGGCCTGCCTGTCTTAAAGAATCTAGTTCTGTTCTTGAGAAAAGCATGATTTTGTTAGGTGGGCAAGAGGACCTCAGGTGACAACTATTGGAAAAAGTACACTGGTGTACTTAAAATAATTCTGGCAGTATCTCCATGTGCCTTAATGGCCAGACTTGCAGTCTCCTGTCTCTGCTTAAATTATTCAAAGTATAACATGGGGCCAAAACCTAAAAGAGCTTTAAGGATGACAGCATACATGGACTACCCAAGCTTAAGGTGTATATAAGTTCGAAAAATCATCTATTCAAGGCCAGCTCTTCTTTGAGCATGTGGTAGCTTAAAAGAAGATGGCCCCAAAAGGCCCACAGGCAATGGCACTATTTAGGAGGTGTGGCCATGTTGGAGTATGTCCCTGGGGGTGGACTTTCAGGTCTTAAGACACTCAAGCTAGGCCTAGTGGCTCATTATCTCTTCCTGCTGTCTCTGGGTCCAGTTGTAGAGCTCTCAGCCCCTTCTCCAGCACCATGTCTGCCTGGACTCTGCCATGTTTCTGCCATGACCATATGGACTGAACCTCTGAAATCAGCCCAGATTAAATGGTTTCCTTTATAAGAGTTGCTGTGGTCATGATGTCTCTTCTCAGCAATGGAAACCCTAAGACAGAGCATTAGCCAGAATTGGCTGCTTGCTATTACAGTCTTTTCTTTAATCTCTAAGTGTGCTGAGTGACTTCTCACTGGGAACACACCCGATGTCAACTTCTGACTTAAACACACACATGCACACTTGCTCTTGAGAGCACACATGCACATCCTACACAAACATGTACAACACACACAGAGAGACAGTGATCAGTTCTAAATACACATGGTCCCAGTAAGAGAGCTTCCACATACATAAGACAGGCTGCGGATGTAGTTCAGGTGGTGGAGTGCTTACCTAGCCCTGGGTTAAGTTACAGCACTCTACAAACTGAGTGTAGTGGCACACATCTGCAATCCCAGCTATTAAAAAGTGCAAGCATCGGTATCAGACGTTCAAGGTCATCCTCACTACCTCCATATACAGCAAGTTCCAAAACCTCTAGGATTTGGCCCCAGTGACCAGGCTCTGGGAGTGCCTTTATTAAAGCACATCTCAGACTAGCAAACATCTTATCCATACAAACAGGAAGCCAGCCTTTCACAGAACAATGCCTGCCCCTGCTACCTGTGCTGCTCGTTGGCATTTCTCATTGTATTCAAATCTGATTCCATTCCTTTGGGGTGGTTTGGTTTTTGAACTGGAGGGGCCATCTCTTAAGTCAGTTTCATGAGCCCTTACTGTACTGCAGACAGCAGTTTAGAAAACACTGTTTGCTCTGAAGGGCTGGGCAGGGAAGGGTATCAGGACTACTCTTCCTTGGAATTATGTCACTTCTACACTTTGAATAATTTAAGCAGAGACAGGAGACTGCAAGTCTAGTCACTGAGGTACATGGGAGATTTATACAGCCGGAATTATTTTAAGTACACCAGTGTATTTTTTCACCGGTGTACTTGTTACCTTGGGCCCTCTTGCCCACCTGACAGAATCATGCTTTTCTCAAGAAGAGAATTGGGGACGTTAAGACAGGCAGGCTTGTACTGCCCCCTTGAGCTGCCTGGTAGAGGCATGTTCTTTGTTATGGAAATGGAACCTAATAGTTGGTGAAGCCTGGTGAACAAACACATTCTAGCCTGCCTTTTGTCTGGAGAGTAAAATGTAATCAGGTATCTTTCGGCACCTAGTTTTCTGTAAGTGTTGACATGTGACATTGGGTAGAGGATCTCCTTCTAAGTCTGGAGAAGTACAATCTCTCTCTCTCTCTCTCTATATATATATATATATATATTTGTGTGTGTGTGTGTGTGTGTATCATGTGTAAATACTGATTGAAATCTTTTAGTAGACACAGCAGCTATCTGGTGCCTTTTAAATTTTTATTATTATTTTGAGGAGAGTGAGTGTGATGGTTTGTATATAATATGCTTGGTCTTAGGAGTGGCACTATTGGGAGGTGTGGCACTATGGGCAAGGGCTTTAAAACCATAGCCCTAGGTGCCTGCCTGGAAGTCAGTATTCTGCTAGCCACCTTTGGATGAAGATGTAGAACTTTTAGCTTCTCCTGTACCATGCCTGCCTGGACTTGCCATGTTCTTGCCTTAATGATAATGAACTAGACTTCTCAACCTGTAAGCCAGCCCTAATTAAATGTTGTCCATATAAGAATTGCCTTAGTCATGGTGTCTGTTCACAGCAGTAAAACCTTCCTAAGACAATGAGGTTAATAAAGACATTTTAAGCCGGGCAGTGGTGGCACATGCCTTTAATCCCAGCACTTGGGAGGCAGAGGCAGGTGGATTTCTTAGTTTGAGGCCAGCCTGGTCTACAGAGTGAGTTCTAGGACAGCCAGGGCTACACAGAGAAACCCTGTCTCGAACACTCCCCTCCCCCCCCCAAAAAAAACCCCAAACCAAAAAACAAATAAAAAAAAAGACAGGCGGTGGTGACACACACCTTTAATCCCAGCACTTGGGAGGCAGAGACAGGCGGATTTCTGAGTTCGAGGCCAGCCTGGACTACAGAGTGAGTTTCAGGACAGCCAGGGCTATACAGAGAAACCCTGTCTCAAAAAAAAAAAAAAAAAAAAAAAAAAAGACATTTTTATATAGGTTTTAAGCACACATATTAACAAAGAAGATTTTTGTTTTGTTTTGTTTTTTGTTTTGTTTTTTGAGACAGGGTTTCTCTGTATAGCCCTGGCTGTCCTGGAACTCACTTTGTAGACCAGGCTGGCCTAAGATTTTTTTAAAGGTTTATTTGTTATGTATTATATGTAAGAGTACTTTCTCTGCATGCCCACATTGGATCCTGTTATTGATGGTTGTGAGGCATCATGAGGTTGCTAGGAATTGAACTTAGGACCTCTGGAAGAGCAGAGCAGTCAGTACTCTTAAGACCAAGCCATCTCTCCAGCCCCAAGAAAGAAGATTTTAAGCACCCAGAGTAAAGGGCAAAAGAGACAATCAAGAGAAGACCAAGACATACTCACGTGTGGGCATGGGCTTCTCAAGACAGAGTCACCTATTTTTACTTGGGATTGGAGAGAGAGGCAGTCAGTGCCAGCTACTCTGTTTTAGGAGTTCTGAAATCTGCCAAAAAAAACCAACCAAACAAACAAACAAACAAACAAGACTGGGTGGTCTCCTAACCCTCCAAGCTTTAAAAGGCCACACCAGTGGTGGAACACAGCTGTCTCATCTCTGAAAAGAAATGGACAAAGTGACAGGTGAGGCAGAAAAATGTAGGTTGTCAGAAGGCAATTTAAGTTATAGTTATGGAAGGGCCAGGAGTTCTTCTAGCCATAAGCTAAGCGGCATGATACTACAGGGGGTTGCTTTTAAAGAGTGACCAAGCATGCCGGGGAGAAGGCTCAGCAGGGACAAGCACTTGTAAGCCATATGTTCTAGTGTTCCGGTTTGCCTTCTGTTGCTGTGATAAATACTATGACCAAACAAACAACTCAGAGGAGGAAAGGCTTTCTTTAAGCTCTAGGTCCCCCAGTCTGTCCTTGAGGGAAGACAGGGCAGGAAGTTAAGCAAGAAACTGAAGCAGAAACTGTGGAGGAACATCACTTCCTCCCTTACTCTCTGGCTTAAACTCAGCTAGCTTTCTTATGGAGCCCCAACTCAGCTGCCTAGAGATAGGATTGCTCACAGTGGGCTGGGCTCTCCAGTAATGATCATCAGTCCCAGTCATTTCTCAGCCAAGACTCCTTCAGATGACTGTAAGCTGGTCAAATTGAACACTGTACAAAACTGATACTTGAGTTTGATCCCCAGAACGTAAGGGGGAAGGAACTTGTATGTGGATTCATGCAGCAAGGCTTCCGTAATAAGCCAGAAAATTTCCCAAAGGTCTCCAAGTTCCCTGCCATTTGCTACCAGTGGGCAAATCATTCAATGTCCAAAGCCTTCACTATGTGGTGGATGATTCTTAGTAGAGCAATTTTATAAAAGTCTCATCAATGTTGATGATCGTCAGACTATCACAGCACTGGTGTAGCCTGTGGCTAAGGGTCATGCTTTGTACATGGAATACCCCGGCCAGAGCCTCTAGTCTTCCTCATCCTATATACTTGTCTGAATTAGGGTTTTATTGCTGTGAACAGACACCATGACCAAGTCAACTTATAAAGGACAACATTTAATTGGGGCTGGCTTACAGGTTCAGAGGTTCTGTCCATTATCATCAAGGTGGTAACATGACAGCATCCAGTCAGACTTGGGGCTAGAGGAGCTGAGAGTTCCACCTCTTGTTCCAAAGGCAGCTAGGAAAAGAATGGCTTCCATGCAGCTAGGATGAGGGTCTTAAATCTCATGCCCACAGTGACACACTTCCCCAACAAGGCCACACCTCCTAATAGTGCCATTCCCATCACAATACTGTAGCTCCTTCCTAAGATTCTGAGGCCACCTAAGGTTAGTGAGGGCAGAATTGTGTACCGGGGGGGGGGGGGGGAATGACCAGATACTCAGTTCCCAATGACCGTCTACACCCGTCCTTCTCCGAAAGCTAATAGCCCACAGACCAGATTCAGGGGTCGCCTGCAGGTAGGCACAGCTCATCTTATGGACATGTTGACTGTTTGGCTTGGAGGATAGTCCTGTACAACAATTCCCTAAGAAGAAAGAGAGCTGTACCCTGTATTGAATTCTGTGGGTACTGGAGAATGTCTGTGCTTCATTCAGACATAGTACTTGGTCTTTTGAATCAGTTCATGTCTTGAAGCAGTATCCTTTGAGTGGGACTTCTACCAACATCTGTGTTGGAAGCTGTCTGGCAAGCTGCGGTGTACATGTCACTGTTAGGGTCCTGTAACTTCATGATCTCTAGGGGTGATTTGATGGCTTGAAGACTCTGGCAAGAGCTTGGGATACAGCTCAGTAGTAGAGTGATTGCTGAGCATGTGTGATCCCTAGTACTGGAAGATACTGGCAAAGGCAGGGAGCTTCCGCCAAAAATGCCCCTTGGCATTTGGTATGAGTTTCCTTCCTGACAATGGCTACCAGAAAAAAAGCCTTTGGAAGAATACCTCAGCCTGTTCCTGGGTTCTGGTTGAAAAGGAGCGCCTACCCTATCACTGCAAACAACAGTAACAAAAGCCGATCATTTAATTCATAGAGGTCCTGGGCCTGTCTAGAGTGTTTTCCCCATTTGCAAGTGTGCTGATTTTCATGGGAATGGCCTCCATGGGCTCATTTATTGGAATCCTTGACCCCCCCAGTTCGTGGAATGGTTTGGGAAGGATCAGGAAGGATGGCCTTGGGAGGAGATGTATCATTGGGAGCAGGCTCTGAGGCTCCAGGTCTCTTTCCATGCGCACTGTGTTCTCCCCTCCTTCCCCTTCCCCTCTCTTTGTATGTATGTGTATGTCTCCTGCTAGTGGATCAAGATGTGCACTCTCAGCTACTGCTCCAAAACCATGCCTGCCTGCATGCTGCTCTGCTCCCCACTGTGATAGTCACGGACTCTAACCCTTTATAACCGTGAGCCTCAAATTAAACAATTTCTCTTCTAAGTTGCCTTGGTCATTGTCTTAGTTACCATTCTATTACTGTGAAGTGATGTCATAACCAAGGCAACTTAAGAAGAAAGAGTTTGGGCTGGTGAGATGGCTCAGTGGGTAAGAGCACCCGACTGCTCTTCCGAAGGTCCAGAGTTCAAATCCCAGCAACCATATGGTGGCTCACAACCATCCATAACGAGATCTGACTCCCTCTTCTGGGGTATCTGAAGACAGCTACAGTGTACTTACATATAATAAAATAAATAAATCTTTAAAAAAGAAAAAAAGAAGAAAGAGTTTATTGGAGGCTTGCTTACAGTTACAGAGGGTTAGAGCCATGTGACCATCATTGCTTTCTATTGCTGTGATTTAACAGTGACCAAAACTGACCTTGAGAGGAAATTTCGGGTTTATTCAGCTTACCTGGTATCAACAAAGGAAGCCAGGGCAGGAGCTCAAGGCAGGAACATGAAGGCAAGCAAAGACCATGGAGGAATGCTGCTTACTGGCTTGGTTCCTCTGGCTTATTCAACTACGGATTTTATACAGCTCAGGTCCATTTACCTAAGGATTGCGATGCCCACAGTGAGCTAAGGCCTTCCTACATCAGTCAGCAATTAAGAAAATGCCCTCACAGACATGGCCACAGGCCAATATGATCTAAGCAATTCCTCAGTTGAGGTTCCCTCTTCCCAAGTAATTCTGGGTTGTATCAAGTGGATGGCTGGAATGAACCAGGCCAGGATCAAAGTCAGGCCCTCAGGCTTGTGCTGCGATCATTTTAGTGACTTAGCTACCTATTGCTCAAGCCTCACAATGGATCTTTGGCCCTCTTTGAGCCTATGGTGTGGAGGGGGGTGCAGTCATTGTTGCTGTCATCCTTCTGGGCTACTGCACTCCGGCTGAGCCTGAGTAAATCATTGTGACCCTTGAGGCGACTCTGTCATGTGATAAATACCACATACATTTGCAGACTGACAATAATGCCCCTTTTCTTACAAAAGTCACACACATTGGGCTCATTGTTAAGGTATTCAACGGGCCTTCCATGATGCCTAGTATCCACAGACATCTGTTAGGGAAGAGTATGACCAGTCCCCTTTGAAAAGCCCTCACCAGTGGTGTGATAAAAGATGAAACTCAGGGTCCCAGCTTGCAAGTTCCAAATGTCTTGGACCTATATCCCTAGCAACTCAGAAATCTTTAAAGAACTTCTAACTCTATTTTTCTCAGCACCACTGCCCACCCCAGGCCTACCAGCTTTAATAAGTCAATTTGGCCACTGAATACAGTTGGCCTAGAAAGAGATCCCCACCCCAGTTTAAAAAAAATGGTAACTGTGACAGGGCAAGACGGTGCAGAGATTTTTTTTCCCCATCTTGTCTTCTTGCTGAGGCCAATTCAGGTTTAACTAGAATTTGATCTCTTTGATGTAGGATCCCATGGAAAATTACCCAACTCTATTCTAGAAACCTAAGATCAAGATGCCCCAGCTAACTTACCTTAGCTTTTGTTAAACTCCCTGCTTGCTCAAACCTCCCTGTCCAGCTGACTTATCTCCCCATCTGTTAAACTGCCTGCTTGTGCAAGCCTCTCCCTCCAGCTAACAGCTTATCTTAGCTTCTAAACTGCCTGCTTTCAGATTGCCCAAAACCTTTCCCTGCAGCTGCCAGGTAAGACAACAGGATTCGGGTTCTGCCGGTGAAAGCCCTTGCCCTAAATGCTTGGTGACCCTTCGATTCCTGAATATCTGATTGTAGTTGCAGCTGTCTGGAATAAAGACTCTTTTCTTTTCTTTTCTTTTCTTTTCTTTTCTTTTCTTTTCTTTTCTTTTCTCTTCTCTTCTCTTCTCTTCTTTCCTTCTTCTTCTTCCTTTTTCTTCTTCTTTTCTTCTTCTTCTTCTTCTTCTTCTTCTTCTTCTTCTTCTTCTTCCTCTCCTCCTCCTCCTCCTTTTTTTTTTTTTTTTTTTTTTTTTTTTTTTTTTTTTTTTTTTTTGCTTTTTCAAGACAGGGTTTCTTTGTGTAGCCCTGGCTGTCCTGGAACTCACTCTGTAGACCAGGCTGGCCTCGAACTCAGAAATCCACCTGCCTCTGCCTGGGTGTAGTGGCATATGCTTTTAGTCCCAGCAAAGGCAGGCTGATCTCTGAGTGTGAGGTCAGCCTAGTCAACAGAATGAGTTCCAGGACAGCTATAGCTACAGAGAAACCCTGTCTTTAGAAAACCAAATGAAATGAGGCCAAAAATAAAAAAAACAACTGAGCAGTACTATCTGGATAGAAATGAGAATATCTCATGAGATACAGAGCTTCTGTGACCTTTCAGAGTCAAAACCTCGAGGGACACAGTGGCTGTCCACTGAGGCAAGGGCCCAGTTAGGAACCTGAGGAAGAAATCCTGATGTGACCAGAGCATCTAAAACCAAATCCCCATCAGCCTGATAGCCACCAGGCAGCCAAAGCCCACAGCCCTACATAACACAGGCCAGAAGCCAACTAAACCTCTCCAGCCAGGCTCCAGGGAGTGAGGAACAGAAGACTTGCAATTGGATATAAACTGTATACGGGCTGGCGAGATGGCTCAGCGGGAGCATTGACTGCTCTTCCAAAGGTCCTGAGTTCAAATTCCAGCAACCACCTGGTGGCTCACAACCATCTGTAATGAGATCTGACGCCCTCTTCGGGTGTGTCTGAACAGTGTACTTATTTATAATAAATAAATCTTTGGGCTAGATCGATCAGGGACTGAGCAAGTGGGGTTGACCAGAGCGAGCAGAGGTCCTAAATTCAATTCCCAACAACCACATGAAGGCTCACAACCATCTGTACAGCTACAGTATATATACTCATATACATAAAATAATTAATCTTAAAAAAACAAAAACAAAACTGTGTCTACGTGGCCAACCATGGTGGGCTCCCTGTAACGCTGTACCAAGAGAATGCTGGCCCACTTGAAGATAACTGAAGCTTCAGCACTCCAGGACCTTTGTCGGTTGAGCTTAGCCCACCAGGCAAGATGGCTTGGATTTGCCTTGAAGAGACGGAAGCAGCAGCATGTCCCTAGCTGGTGGCTTTTCTCTGTCGAAATAAATGATTAATTTTCTGCTTCTTTTTTCATCGGTTATACAATATTGTGGTGGTCTGAATGAGAATGGCCCCCAAGGGTACATAGATTTTAATGCTTAGTCATTAAGGAGTGGCACGATTTGAGTGAATTAGGAGGTATGGCCTTGTTAGGGGTGGGCTTTGAGGTTTCAAAAGTTATGCCAAGCTCAGTGTCTCTTCTTCCTGCTGTGGATACAGATATAGAATTCTCAGCTATCTCTCCAGCATCTTGTCTGCCTGCACACCACCACGCCCCTGCCTTGGTGATAATGGACTAGGCTAAGCCTCTGAAACTGTATGCCAGCCCCAATTAAGTTGCCTTAAACTGGGTGGTGGAGGAACATGCCTTTAATTCCAACACTCGGGAGGCAGAGGCAGATGATCTCTTGAGTTTGAGATGAGCCTGGTTTACAGAGTTAGTTCCAGGACAGCCAAAGCTACACAGAGAAACAGTAGAAAAACCCCATCTGGAAACAGACACACACACACACACACACAAGTTGCCATGGTCATGGTGTTTCTTTACAGCAATAGCAATGGAAACACTAAGACAAGTAAGATTTTTAAATAATCGACTGTTTTGGGAAATATTAAAAATTGAACCTGCCTCTGCCCCAGTGGTCTGGCCGATGAGCAATGGCCAACCTGTTTTTATCTGGTGGAGACTCTCTGGTCCTGAAACGCCTCTACCCAGCTCACTAAGTTCCCACTTGTGGGTCACTATAACACCCAACCCTGTGCTTCAAATTCCCCACAGCCTTTGTGGTGCACATCTGGCAAACCCACACTTTGCTGCAACACAAACTTAGTTGACAGTAATTCAATCGTTGGGCGCAGCAACTAAAATCCTAATCTTGTAAGCCTTATTAAATCTAAATCCTCCAGTGACAGATCCACCATTGACACCTGGAGACACTCATAGCTGCATCTCATCCTCACACTATCCCCATCCAAAAGGACCTAGCTCTCTCCTGCTTCCTCTCTTCGGCTGTCCAACCTGGAAGTCCCGCCTACTTGCCCAGTGGTTGGCTCCTTTATTCATTAGAGGATTGGTTCACAAAAAGTCACCAGAGTATGACTCACTGCTTGTCCACAGCTCCTCCCAGGAGAGTGGAATTAGCATCAACATACAAATAGTACCAGGTCCACCACAACAGTTGGCATATTCATAGACTACTAGTATTTGTTGCTGATATATATTCAGTCCTATTTTTCATTTTTATAGCTGTAAGCACTGAGAAAAATGATTCTTAAATGGCAACAGATGTTTTGCTACCTCTGTTCTTTGAACACCTTTGTTTGAAGGAAAGCAACTATGTTCAGGGCATATTGCCAAAGTGGGACATTTAATAGAAACTCCTCTTATAAATGTAGGACCATTAAATTTCCCAATAGGAGGCATGTTCATTCACACTGGATTCTATAACACATTCATTGAAAATATGAAGACTTCCAGGTATAGTGGAATTTTATATGTATGAATGAGACAGAGAGAGAAATGCACAGTACCTCTTGGGTGGAGGGAAGCAATATGAAGGATCACCTCCAAATTTCTTCTCCATTCCCCCTTTAAAGACAGGATCTCATGTATGCAGGCAGGTTTTGAACTCCCTATATAACTGAGGATGACTTTGAACAGAGGGTTCCTGTTGTCACCTCCCTAGTGTTGGAATTACAGACAGGAACCATTTTGGACAGCTCATGTGGTAGGCTGGGTTGCTCTCATAGTTCTACAGTCTCTAGCCTTTATATCAATTTGGACTTGACAGTCTGTGGCCAAGACTAGAAAGCAGGAAGACAAAAGGGGGCAACTGCCTCTGCTCACAATACCAGGTGTGATGCTTGGTTTTTTGTTGTGGACTTTATACAATATAGAATCACTTAGGAAGGGAGCCTCAACAAGGAAGTTTTTAGATTATGCTGGTTTGTGGGCATGCCTCTGAGCAATTTTCTTTGGATTGAGGTGGGATGAACTCCGCCCCCCACCCCACACACACACTGTAGGTGGCTCCATTCCCTAGCCATCAAAGCCTGAGTTGCACAGAGTGAAGGAAAGGAGCTGAGCATTAGTATGTATGCACTAATCCCTCCATTTCTCTTCTTCACTGTGGATGTGATGTGGCTAACTGCTTCAACTTCCTACCCCTTGACTCCTCCACTTGACCCCGTGGAGCTCAATGATGCACTGTAACCTAGAAACCTAGAATTGTGAGCCAAATAAACCATTTCTCCCTAAATTGCTTGTGCTTGGTTATTTTATCCTGACAACAGAAAAGTAAACTAAGACACCTGGGGATCCATGCCTAGCCCTGTTCCCTACAGTAGCCCTAGCAGGACGGTAGTGTTTCCACAGTTCTCGGGGCAGTGGCAAGCAAAGCACTCACAGCTGTGTGATAAGATAAAGCTGCAAGCAGACTGGCCTGAATAGTTCTAGTCAGTAAACATGTGCCTTTTCTGTAGACCTGGCTTTTTCCACAGCCCAGATTCACTTCATGAATGCCAACCTTCCCAATGCCCAAGATATAGAAAGGTGGCCAAGCTAAGGATTTTTATGATCCAAATTTCTAAATGCTTTTCTTCTGTCTTCTTTTTTTTTTCTTTCATCCCCCCAGCCCTCTTTAAAAAAAATTTATGGCAGGGTGTCATGTAACCCAGGCTGGTCTGGAACTATTCACTATGTATCACATGGTGATAAAGATGACCTTAAAGTCCCAAACCCCTAGCCATCTCGCAAGTGCTGGACCACCCTGGTGGCTCCTAAATGGCCTAAACTCAATCCTTTCAGTTGACTGGGGTTGCTCTCCCTGCTGTGTTCCCATCCATTCCCTCTCTCTGGTCTCTACTTGACTCTGCTCTCCTCTGGGATTCAGGCCTGGCAAGAGCTGGCCAATTTTCTTCCCGCACACTCCAAGGGGTTCGTGGGCTCAGCACTCAACCAGGTTACCTAACCTACTCTGTTTAACTTCATCTTCGGTTACCATGGCACTGTTTCTGATACAGCTTTGCCAGCTGGATTTTGACAGGATGTTGTCATGTCAGACTAGAAGGCAGTAAGAAGGGGAAGGCTGTTAGGCTCTCAGGATAGCAATGACAGCCCCGGTCAGGCGGTCAGGCAGTCAGGGGTTGTAGGTAGTGAGAACAGGCTTAGGCCCTCAGGCCTTGGATAGCAGTAACTTCCTCATACTGCTCAGCACTCTCTCCCTAAAGGAGAGCAGCTGCTTCCTTGTTTCTAGGGCCCAACGGTCCTTGCTCCTCTATCCTTAATACCGTCCTCATTCCTTGTATAAAGGCCTTCCCTGCCCAAAATAGTCAGTACACAGGGTTTAGACCCAGTTTTGAGACAGGGACACCTATATGCCAAGCTGAGTGTCTCATTGTTCTGCCTCCTCCTCTGGAGTAGCCTGATTTCAGGTGGACACCACCCATATCTGGCTTACCGGGGCTGAGGAGGGTGGTGTCATGCATGTGAGGCAAGCATTCGACTGACTGAGCCCCAGCCCCATTGTGCATGGTGGTTTGCGTTTGTTTGGTTTGCTAGAAATTCACGCCGTTATTCTCCAGCAACCTTTTACACCTCTCTAAATCATATCTGAAGCATGTGAGTTTTACCTAAAGAATGATAACTGAGCACTTCCTGAGTGCCTTGGCCCTGAGCAGTTTAGAAAAGACAGAAGCGTCCCGAGACAACTATTGCAAATTGACCAGAGATATATTTCATAAAACCTGGAGTTTTTTTAAAAAACAAAACAACAACAACAACAAAAACTCCGCTAGGCAGTGGTGGCATATGCCTTTAATCCCAGCACTTGGGAGGCAGAGGCTGGCAGATTTCTGAGTTCGAGGCCAGCCTGGTCTACAGAGTGAGTTTCAGGACAGCCAGGGCTATACAGGGAAACCCTGTCAAAAAAAAAAAAAAACAAACCCAAACCAAACCAAAACAACAACAACAACAACAAACCCCAAAAACCAAAAAACTCCACCAGATATTTTCTTAACAGTCTAGGGCCAGACATGGTACTACATGTCCTCAATCCCAGCACTCAGGAGGCAGAGGCAGGTGGATGTCTGTGAGTTCAAGGGCGGCCAGGGCCATAACTATGTATAGTGAGAAGCTGTTTCAAAACTAAAGCCTACAAACAGCCATAGGATACACTAACAGCAGGAAGTGCAAGCTCCCAAGGGTCCTAAATAATTACAGATGCAAAAGTCACTGGGAGAAGGAAATGGCTGCACCTGGATGCAAGCCAGGTGGGAGAAATGAGGTCAGGTAGAGCGCTGGGCACAGTTCAGCTGGTCAAAGGGAGCATGCGTGCATGCTCAAGGACCTGAGTTCCAGAGAAAACATGGCTAGAAGGCTAGAAGGGCTGTTTGTAATTGCAGTGCTGCAGAAGTGGAGGCAGGCTGGTCCCTGGGGCACTAAGGCCAGCAGGCTGAGCCTAATGATGTGAGCCCTAGGCCAGTGAGAGAGAGAGACTTTGTCCCAAAACAAAACCAAAGAGGATGGACCTGGGGAGGAATTCCATCTGAGGTTCTCCTTTGGCCAAAGGTTGTCATTTGTCATTTTTGCTAGACAGTTCTCAGGTCGTTATTTCTAACTGTCTTTTCTAAACGGCCAGAGGCCAAGGCACGTCTGAACTCAGGAAGTGCTTTCAGATATGATTTAGAGAGGTGTAAAAGGTTCCTGGAGAATAGTGAGTTTGAATTCTAGCAAAACAAACAAACAAACAAACAAACAAACAAACCAACCACCATGTACAATGGGGCTGAAGCTCAGTCAGAAGAATAGAATAGGACTTGAGATCTGGCTCCTCTGACGCTCGCTCGCCGCTCCCTAGCCCCAGGCCAATGCTTGCTGGAGTTGGTCCAGCGGACTCAAAGCTTAGAATCAAGAAAAGGGGAGGGTAAGGGCCTCTGTTTAGAACGCGCTGGGTGAGTTACTTTTGTCATGCCGATACCTGTCCGCCTGGAACAAGGAATGTTTGTGTTCATCCAGGGATGTACATTTAAAGAGAAGGAAAGGAACATGGACATTTTTTTTCAAAGGCAGGAAGTTTGCTTCGCCCCTGTATATGTGCTGTTTATATGCTCTCTTAGACAGCATAGTTAGGGCTGCCGAGACAGCTCATTCTGTGTAGTGGTTCTTAACCTGTGAGTCTCCATCCCTTTGGGGATCGCATGTCAGATATTTACAGTACAATTCACAAGAGCCAAATTATAGTAATGAAGCACTAATGAAAGTAATGTCATGGCTGGAGTCACAACACGAGGAACTGTAATAAAGGGTCACAGCATTAGGAAGGTTGAGAACGACTGGCTCAGTGGGTAAAGTACTTGCTTTGCAAGCATGTAGGTCTGAGCTCAGACCTTCAGAACCCACATAGACGCCTAGACTGGTGTAGCTGCTATCTGTAATAGCAGCGCTGGGGCATGAAGACAGGTGGTGCGGGGATGCCTGCTGCAGCCAGTCTGGTCAAAACTGACAGCTCCAAGTTCAGTGAGAGATTCTGTCTCCAAACATGTAAGATAGAGAGTGATTAGGAAACCCTCTGATATGGGCCTCAGGCCTCCACATACCATGTGTGCATATAGCACATACACACACACGCACACACACATTCACACATACCTGCATCACACACACAGACACTAATAACCAAGACCGATCAAAGCAAGACAGATTGGGTACAGAGTTGAGTCAGTGACCAAAGCTGTAACTCTGTTACTGCATTCACCCTAATGTCTTGGAAGCAAGCAGGGCAGTTGACTTTCCGCTGTCAGCCATCCCTGCTGAAATGGGTACTTAACTTCTAAGCCACCATCTCTTCTGCTTGTCAACTGGAATGGGAAGTCTTCCCAGATAAAGTGCTTGGTGCTTCCTAAGCCCAGGACCAGTGTGAACACAGCCCTAGTGTGAATTGTAGTCCTAGTGCAACTGAAGAGCTTCTAATGGCTGGCTGCAGCGGTCTGGGTTTCTATTGCCCTTAAAACATACCATGACCAAAAGCAGCTTGGGGACGAAAGGGTTTGTTTTAGCGTACATGTCAGGATCAGTTTATTATGAAGGGAAGTCAGGGCAAGAATTCTAGATAGGATCCTAGAGGCAGGAACTAAAGAGAGACTATAGAGATGTGCTACTTACTGGCTTGCCCTTCTTGGCTTGATGAATTTGTTTTCTTACACACCCCAGGCCTACTTGCTTAAGGATAGCAACCACCCACAATAGGCTGGGCCCTCTCACATAAATCATTAATAAGAAAATACCTTACAACCTTGCTTATAGCCTAATTTTATGGAGGCATTTTCTCAACTGTCAGTTGCCCTGTTTTGACATACCCACCAGAAAAGATGACTCAGACATGGGTTTAAGCCAATAAAAGGTCTTTATTATCTGTCCAGCAAGTATATTGGGTGTTCAGGGTCCCAGGGTAGCACTGAGCCTTTCTTAGGGTGAGCTTTTAGAAGCACAAAAACCATGATCTTGTTGACATAGTTCAGTTAACAAGAACAGTTAGCCAGAAGCAGAACTATAGAAGGCAATAAGCAAGGTCAGTACATTTAAGGACTTCGATGGATTAGCTTTTGGTTATTGTTTTGGCTAGTGGTGCTTTCTACATGCTGGATTCTATGACCTGTATTGTACTTCTATGAGTTATGCTAGAGGTCTGGGGACCTGGAACACATCCTCTCAGATAACTCTAGTTTATGTCAAGCTGGCGAAAAATTTAGTCAGCATGGGTATAAAAGGAGAGCAAGATACAAGGAGATGAAGATCCATTTTCTCCTGGAGAAGAGGGAGACAGTGGCCTTGAGGAAGTTTGAAGAAAGGGAAGCTGGAAACCAAAGCCAAGTCCACTTTTGTTTGTTTTGAGACAGGGTCTCAGTATGCAGCCCAGGCTGGTCTTAAACTCCTCATAGAGATCTGCCTGCCAAGTGCTGGGATTGAAGGCAGGCACCATCACAATCCACCTCTTGGCTGAGACTGGTTCTGATAACTGAATGTGGTGGAGTGGTCAATGGGCTGGAAACGCTGTAGAAGCAATGCTTCAGCACCAGCCCTGGTTAATGAGAGATAGAGACTGTGTCACCAACACTGAATGTGAGGCATGCAGGTTAGCCATGTCCTATCTCCCAGAGAGACTCCAGTAGAAACTTGGAGGCTCTGTCTGCTAGCACTTAGTAGTTGTGGTGGGCCGATGCCTTGTCAGCTTGCAAGTAGGGAAAACCTCAGAATTTTCATCAGTCTTCATCTTTTCTGGAATTCTGTCATAAGTATCATTTGTATTTATTTCTGTTAAGATTTATTGTATCTTAATATTTATTTACACGTATATGTGTGTGAGTGTATACCACATGTGTGCAAACCAGAAGAGGGCATCAGGACCCTGGAGCTGGAGTTACAGGTGGTTGGGAGTTGTGCAGCCATGGGTGCTGGGAACCGAACTGTGGCCCTTTGAAAGAACAGCAAGATCTCTTAACCACTGAACCGTCTCTCCGGCCCCTATCATTTTATTTTTCTTTAAAAAAACCTGTTAATTCACATTTATTTATTGGTTGTGTATGTATAAGGCTAAGGGAATATGTCCCTAGTAAGGCAGAAGGGTCAGAGCAGAGAGAGAAAGTCTGAGTGAGGCCTGAGATGGTAAGGGAGCCAGTGCCCAGGAAAACCCACTACCTCCCTTACCCACTCCTACCTATGGATGGCCTTTCTCTTCCCAGTCATTTGGTTCCCAGGCGACAGATTCACTTAATGACCATGAGATGGTTCAGAGCCCCTGGAGAATTGAGTGAAACATGATGAATACGGCATGTGGTACATTTGTCTGAACAACGAACTGCAGTAATAAACAGCCCTTGGACACTGAATAGGAAACATGCGAAATATTTAATTTTAAAAAGCATTCTGATAATGCATGAAAATAACTAAGAGTCAGGGTCAAATTAAGATCCAAATAGCAGCTATATACAAAGAAACCTATGAGCGCTAGAGAAACTAGTGAGGAGCATTAAAGACAAATAGCATGCAATCTGACTCAAAATATTTTTCTCTCATATGCATAATTAAAGCATGCTATTCATGTTCAAGGTTGCTACAAACTGAAATGAAGAGAGCAAATTACACTTTATATAACGATGCTTTGAAAAGGCATCTGGAGCTTTACAAAAAAAGTAGAAATTCAAACAAACTAGTGTTTTGGCATGCCCTCTTGTCTGTGGCTGGCTGAGTGCTGTGTGGTGCAGGTGTGAGTGAGCGCATGTACGTGTGTGCATGTGGAGACCCAAGGTCAGCCTTGGGCCGTTCTTCATGAGCCACCCCGCCCCCGTGTTGATTTAACTATTTGGGGATGGTACTTGCATGCCACAGTGCCAAGTATGGAGAACAAAGGACAACTTGAGGAGTTCATCCTCTCCTTCCAACATGTAGGTTTTAGAGCTTGAGCTCAGGTCACCAGACTTGTGGGAAAGTATCTACCAAGGCATCTTGCAGACCCCAACCTTGTTCCATAAGACACAGCCTCTGCCGCCTCCAGTCTGGCAATGTGACACAGCTTCTAGGGATAGAACGCATGTTCTCATGCTTGTATGACAGGCACTTTACTAAATGAACCATTGCCCCAGCCCTGCCATGACTTTTTGTTTGTTTTGTTTTCAAGACAGTGTTTCTCTGTGTGGCCCTAGCTGGCTTGTAACTCACAGAGCACAGCTGGCTTTCTTTTTCCTTCTTGACACTGGTTTATTCAAACCCTGACAGCTTCCCAAGGTACTGTCTTAAGTGACCACCTTCTCCAAAGGTGCCTGTAGTATTTCTTATCTCTACTACTTGTTTGGCACTTAATAATAATAGCTAGCACTTAGTGAGTAGCTATTCTATGTCATGAATTAACTCTCTAAGGACAATTACTTAACTAAACACAGCAATCCTTAAATTAGCACTATCATGCCAAATTACATTAAAGGAAGAGGAGGAGAAGGAGGAAAAGGAAGAGAGGAAGGAGGAAAAGGAGGAGGAGGGAGAGGAGGAGGAGGAGGAGGAAGACAAGGAGGAGGAAGAGGAGGAGGAGATTTCAAATCAGTGATGCTGGTCTCTTATTAATCACAGCGGCTTTTCAACCCCAGCTAACTAGCATCTCCTGTCTCAGCAACATCCCTTGAATAGCACTGGTAGGTTTGCTTCTCCCTGAAATTTCATAAACCAGGCTTCTATCTGCTACTTTTTAAAAAAGATTCATTTATTTTTATTTACATGAGTGCACTGTACCTGTCTTCAGACACACCAGAAGAGGGTGTCAGATCCCATTACAGATGGTTGTGAGCCACCATGTGGTTGCTGAGAATTGAACTCAGGACCTCTGGAAAAGCAGCCAGTGCTCTTAACCTCTGAGCCATCTCTCCAGCCTCTCATCTTCTACATTTATCTTAGTATTCTTTCAAGTTCCCACAACAGCTCATTAAGCAATGAACATTCAATGGATTTTCTAGCCCAAAGCTCCAAAACCGTCTATCTCCCTCTCACAAAGGAGTTTAAGGGTTAAATGCTACATGGTGAGGCCCATCACTGAAACATGCAACTCTCTGGTACCAATTTCTGTTCTAGTTTGCCTTCTGTTGCTGTAAGAAGCACCACAACCGAAAGCAACTTGGGAAGGAAAAGGTTCATTTCATTTTATACATTACAGTCCATCATGAAAGGAAGACAGGGCAGGAGCTAAAGCAGTGAGCAGGAAGGCTGCTTACTGCCTTGCTTCCAGGTCACACTCAGCTGCCTGTTTTTATATCACCCAGGACCATCTGCCCAGTGATGCCTATAGCTTGTTCAGAACAGGCCTGTAAACCTAACACTCAGGGGGTTGAGGCAGGAGGGTCAGGAGTTCAGGGTTATCCTTAGGTATTATATTAGTTCTCTAGAGTAACAGAACTTACAGAATAAATCTCTCTATATAGAAAGGGGATATATTAGAATGGCTTACTGGCTCTATGGTCCAGCTAGTGCAATAACGACTGTCTACTACCAAAAGGTCCAAGAATCTAGAAGTTGTTCAGTGCACAAGGGTGGATATGTCAGCTGGTCTTGAGTATATGTCAGAATTCCAAAGAAGAAGGCTCTAATGCTAGTGAAGGAATGGATTTGCCAGCAAGAGTGAGAGGAAGCAGGCAAAAAGCAAGCTTCCTTCTTCTATGTCTATGTTCATATAGGCTGCCAGCAGAAGGCATAGCCTAAAGGTGGAATTTCCCACCTTAAATATCTTGATTAGAAGTGGATCTTCCCATTTCAAATTAAGCAAAAGTCCCTCATAGGTATGCACCTCCATTTTTGGGTTTTAGTTAATTCCAAGTATAGCAGAGTTGATAAAGAAGACCATCGAGGTATGTACTAAGTTCAAGGTCAGCCTTGGAGACATGAGGCCTTGTCTCAAAACAACAGAAACAACAACAGCAATCTTCTCTCTGGGGCACAGCTCAGTGGTAGAACATGCACTAAGTCTGTATAAGGCTCCAGCCCAAAAAGAAAGACAGACAAATTAATTTTATGTTATTAAAATGACCCACAGGTCAAGGAAACTTCTTGTTACAACAGAGGAGACCACCTATGGAAACTTACAACCAGTCCATAGAGTTGTGGAGCCCAGTCCCAGTTTATAGCAAACACTCCAAACATATAAGGCTCAGGAAACACTGAAAAAGAAGAGGCAGAAAAATTATAAGGGCCAGCAGGGATCATCAAGTTTGCTGTATGAGTATGTCTCCTAGTAATACCAGAAGCTGCACTCATAAAGTCTCATTAACATGATTGTGCAATGTGAGCTGAACAAAGATGGCGGCACACGCCTTTAATCCCAGCACTCGGGAGGCAGAGGCAGGCGGATTTCTGAGTTCGAGGCCAGCCTGGTCTACAGAGTGAGTTCCAGGACAGCCAGGGCTATACAGAGAAACCCTGTCTCAAAAACCCAAAAAAAAAAAAAAAAAAAAAAAAAGATGACACTATGAACACCTTGAACTGGAAAAGGAAAAGCCCATGAGGCCTCAACCCCATACAGAGCATGATAGGCAACTCAGTAAAGCAGGGAATGGGAGAGGAGGGTATAGAGAGAGGCTGGCTTTCTTTAAAACCCAGTTATGTTAAGTGACTATGTTTTTGTTTTAATCTCAGCTGTACGATAAGAGGCTGCTTCACAACAGGTGATTATGATTTGCCTGGTGCACTAGCAGGGAATGATTTTTGCCAACTGCAGATAGTTTAATTCTGGGGACTCTGGAGAGGGTATAAGTGGGAGACCAAAGGGCCTGTGGTGATTGCTGCTGCTGGTTTCTGCTGCTGTGCTTGCTGGGTTGCTATTGCTGCACTGCTGGATTGCTAGATATCCTGACTATGAAGATTGGATTTGCCCCTAGCCACCTGACATCCCTAACCAGTCTAAAGAGGCCTACGCCCCCTTTCCCTCTAACCTTCTCTCTCTTACCTAGTTTTGGGGAGTTGGAAGGAATTAGGGTGTAATAAGGATCGAAAAGGTGGTAGTTTTAAGAATCCAATAAAATACCTAAACAAATAAGCTGACAGGAGCCTTTCTCCAGGGAAGAAAACACACCGATTGGCTGTAGAGTGCCCTGAAAACATGCATACAAGAAATATATGAGCAGAACAGGTTATAGTTAGGAATATATGTGTATGTACATATATGCAATTAGTGAAAATGAGGTCATGAATTTGAAGTAGAGTGTGGAGGACTATATGGGATGGATTAGAGGAAGGAAAGGGAAGGAGAAATGTTGTAGTTAAATATAATCTCAAATTACATTTAAAATTGTTTTGAATGGTCAACTAATGTTTGTCTGAAAGTAGTACAGATGGGGTCATTGCACAGGTCAGCTTTTTGTGGGTTACATATACAATGTCATTTGTTTTTAATGAAGAACCCAATTTTGCTCAGTTCTGGGAGGCTTGGGTACAACTGTGTAGTGGTTAATATTCCAAACCACACAGCTTCTTAGAGAATCAAGGCGCCTCTTTGGTAAGTCAACAAATGTGTGCTTTTTGCCTACACTCATTCAGATGACAGATTCAACTACCAGGTATCCAAAAAAAATCTCCAATTAGGGTACTTTGTGTGTCCTTTCTTCTCAAATACTTACATACTGTTCCTTCTGAAACCATGTCTTCCTCACCAGAGTCCATCACTTTGCTGGGCACACAGTAGGTGGTGGGTGTCTGCTGTGTGCATGGAATGTTCTAGAGGTGTAACCGTTCTGCACTGCAAGGTATGGCATTAGGAAGAGTTCGGGGCCAGCTCTCTGGTTCCCACTGTTTTTGTTCTTGGGGCATCTCTGTGTTCTGTGTTATAATTCTGTTCTTGGTGGGGCTGAGATTCTGTAAAATATGATTGACAAAGTGACGTTTAAAAAGGAGATGATTTGGGCTGCCAGTATGGCTCAGGGAGCAAAGGCACTTGCTGCCAAGCCTGATTGTCTGAGTTTGATCTCAGAAACTCACATGGTATAAGGAGAGAAGCCATCCCTGTAACTTATCTTCTGATTTCTATATTTTCATATGTGTGCACATGGGGGTGATGTGAAGGAAAGAGTGGGATGGAGAGTGGGGTGCCACAGGCTCCTGTGACTCCTTGAAGAGTCCTGAGCTAATGCCACATACAGCATTAGACCTAAGATGGCTCCCAGAATATTGGCGAGACAGCAAAAAGAGCCGAGGCCAGGCTGGTGGCTGCTTCCCTGTCTTCACAGAAATCCTAACAGGTGACAATGTTCCTCCCCCTGCCCCAAATGTGAGAGCACATGCCTGTAATCCTAGCATTAGGGAAGCAGAGATAGGAAGACCCATGGGCCTCAATGGCCACACAGTCTTACTCACTCAGTGAACTCCATGTTCAATGTGGAACTCTGTCTCAAAAACCATGGTGGAGAGGGATGGAGGAAGACATGTGATATGGACCTCTGAGATCCACATGTATGTGCACACATGTGCCCATATGCATACATAAACGTGCAGAGTCATGAAAGGTTAAAAAAGGTTCTTTCTTTCTAAAAGAAAGAAAATGGCTTGAAGTAGGGCAGGTGCCTTAATAGGCAGAGGCAGAGAGGCAGAGGCAGAGAGGCAGAGAGGCAGAGAGGCAGAGAGGCAGAGAGGCAGAGAGGCAGAGGCAGAGGCAGGCTGGTCTCTGAGTTGGAGGCTACATAGTAAAACCCAGTCTAAAAAAAAAAAAGAAAGAAAGAAAGAAAAGGTAAGCAAAAAAGAAAAAACGGGGTGGCTGGTGAGATGACTCAGTGGTTAAGAGCACTGACTGCTCTTCCGAAGGTCCTGAGTTCAAATCCCAGCAACCACATGGTGGCTCACAACCACCTGTAACGAGATATGACTCCCTCTTCTGGTGTGTCTGAAGACAGCTACAGTATAATTACATATAATAAAGAAATAAATCTTTAAAAAAAAAAGAAAAAATGATACTTCCAAGATAAAATGGCAGGTTAGAAATTTCCTCTGAACGGCTCTGCATATAGCAGGAGTCGAGAGAACAAAGATCAGGTTGCCCCGGTTGAGAGAGAACATCTCCAGTCAAAGAGACCAAAGGGAGCTTCCCAGAGCAAGCAATGAAAGAAATTCAGGAAGAAGCAGGAAGATGCCCTCAACCCAAGCCCCACTTTCCTGAGAACTCAAGGCCACACAGCACAGCCTAAATCTGGAGAGAGCAGATAGCCTCAAGGAAAACAGTTATCAAGGCCAACACCATACACCCAGCTAAGAGTAGGGGATAACCTTGCCTGCAAACATGGAGCTCCAAGAGAAACCCATTGCTCGCAAACCTGAAATCTAAAATAGGGATTTGATGCTGTGAATTTGATGCAACTGAGAATTCCATCACATAGCTCCTCACTATCCTGAGACTGAGCTTCTCTTGGAACCTGAAAACAAAGACCAGTCAGTCCCAAGTCGAGCCTGGGAATACCTTGTGTGGTGACTAATACTGTGAGTTTGACAGGATCTAGAATCACCTAGGGCTCAGGCCGCTGGGCATGCTCTCAGGGATTATCTAGAGTAGATTAATGGAGGTGGAAGATCCTCTCCAAATATAGGTAGGTGGTGTCAGTGTTATTCCACAGGCTTGGGGCCTGAAGTCGATAAAAAAGGAGCAAACCAATCCGGCAGGGGTGGTGCACGCCTTTAATCCCAGCACTCTGGAGGCAGAGACAAGTAGATGTCTGAGTTCGAGGCCAGCCTGGTCTATAGAGTGAGTTCCAGGACAGCCAGGGCTACAGAGAGAAACCCTGTCTCAACAACAAAAACAAACAACAAGAATAACCATAAAAAAGGAAGAAGGGGGGGAGGAGGAAGTCAGCTTCCACTCTCTGCTCCTTGACTGTGACTGTGGATACAGTGTGACCAACTTCCTCAGCGTTCTGATGTCATGGCTTCCCCAAGGTGGACTACATGCACATGAACTGAAATAGAACCTTCTTCTTTCAGTTTGTAAATTAAAGTACCCAGTCAGGGTGTCCAAGAGAGGCACAGGCAGTCACGGGATTGGGAGGAGCAGGGGAGAAGCTCCAGCACTAGGGAGCTGGGGGAGTGATAAGAAACTCCACATCTGCGGTGAAGACCGAGTCCTCATTGTGCAAGAGTGCAGGCAATGAGCCTTATAGCCTGTGGGCATCTCCCTGTCACAATGTGAGCTAGATAAGGTCTGAGCAGCAAAATGAAGGCCGGCTGAGTCCCCAGCTTCTCTCCTTCAGGGTATAAGTCCATGCTCTGTTTGATCTCCCTAGCCTGCTTTGCTGTTGCTGTCCAGGCAGGTGGCTTTCTCCTCTAAGTGGTATGAAGTATTGTACCCTGAAGAGAAGGCTGCTCATAAGACCTTTGCATGAAAGAAGAGAGATCCTTTCTAACAGTGGTACAAAGGTCATTAGAAACAGAAGAGAGCCAGGTGTGGTGACACACGCCTTTAATCCCAGCACTTGGGAGGCAGAGGCAGGCGGATTTCTGAGTTTGAGGCCAGCCTGGTCTACAAAGTGAGTTCCAGGGCAGCCAGGGCTACAGAGAGAAACCCTGTCTCGAAAAACCAAAAATAAATAAATAAATAATCAAATAAATAAATAAATAAATAAATAAATAAAATAGAAACATGTCCCATGTTGGGGCTAACTTGATGGTCATTAGGTGAGGTAATCTGTTGTCCACCCTGACAACCTGAGTCCCATCCCCAAGATCCATATGGCAGAAAGAGAAAATTGAATCTTTCAAGTTATCCTCTGACAGTCACAGGATCTACACACATGCACAAATACACACAAAGCAAATACATAAAATGTAGTAAGAAACAAACTAGCAAACAAATAACTGTTGAAAGAGGGCTGGAGACATGGCCTGACAGTGCAGAGCTGGCTTCCAACAGCTGGAAAGAGCATCCCATGGTGGCTCACAACTGTCTGTAACTCTAGGTTCAGGACATCTAGCATCTTCTGGCATCTGTGGGCATCAGACATATATGAAAGTAAAACACTCTCACACATAAAAAATCATTACTTAAAAAAATAAAAGAATGCGAGAATATTTTTTCCACTCTTTATATGACAGCAGACCAAATCCAGGATATATAAAGAGGTAAAAACTTACTGATTTTGAGTACTAACTCAGAACAAATAATCCAGTCAATATATGGTCAGTTATCAAAAGAAATATGAAGAAAGAAAGACATACATACATACAGACAGACAATGAAAAAAATGCTCACCATTCTTAGTCAAGGACCAGTCAATCAAAACAATAGTGAGGTTGTGGTTTATGTGGTAAACACGGCTCAGGGGTAAAGATGCTGATCTTCCAGAAGACCTGGGTTCAATTTCCAGCACTCACATGGCAGCTCACAGCTGTCTGTAACTCCAGTTCCAGGGGATCTGACAACCTCACACAGACATACATGCAGGCAAAACACTAATGCACATAAAACAATAACAAATAAACCACTTAAATATATTACAAAATTAAAAATAAAAAGGAAGGAAGGAATGAACAAATTAATTAATTAATCAATCAATCAATCATGACCAGCTAGCCATCACTGAAAGAAATGTTAAACAAAGGTCTTTGGGCAGAAAGAAACGTCAATCTATATAAAGGAAAAACATAGAAATTGCCCCTAAGTATAGATGAGTGGCTTAGTCTGTTTAGATGGCCATGTAACTGGCTAGTTTACTGTTACGGTTTAATAGGACATGCTATCCACAGGCTTATGCTTTAGGGCCTTGGCTGCCAGAGCATGGGCTTCTCAGGATGGGATCCTGAGGACTCTTGCCTGTTCATTGGAGTCATCTCTTCATGGAGTCATCAAATGATGGTGGCACTATTAGGAGGTACTGAACATAGGAGGTGGGGACTAATCAGAAGTAGGGGGTCGTAAGGGATGTGACATGGAAGAATTGTTATTATCAGGGATGGAAGCCAGGACCTTGCAGGTGCCAGACAAGCACTCTGCCATTGAGCTGCACCTCAGCCCCACAACCATGTAACCTGTCTTTCTTGTTCCTGTCCTTTTCCTCTCTTTGCTTTCTGACCTGCCATGACGTGGAGTGGTTTGCCCTACTACATACTCCCCGTCATGAAGTTCTGTCTAAATATGGCTTTCTTAGTCTTTAATGTCCTTGAAATACTTATAAGATAAACATATATAAAGTATAAACCATTAGAATAACAAAAACATCTATAGTCCATAGGGCGGTGGGTGGGGAGGGGGTGGGAATCTCATAGGCTAGGTGTATTGGTATATGCCTGCAATCCTAAGATTTGAGAGACTGAAGTAGAGAATGATCACTTTGAGACCAGCCCAGACTACATAGAAAGTTCAAGGCCAGCCCGAAACAGACAAAACAGAACAGAAGGGCTGGCAAGATGGCTTGGCAGGTAAGGATGCTTGCATCATGTCTGACAACCTGAATTCAATTCCTAGAATCCAAATGGTTGAAAGGAAACTGACTCTCACAAGTTGTCCTCTGACCTCCACACACATTTGGTGGAACAAGGGCATGTATATCCACGCCCCTCCCCAACTTAGTAGACATTAAAAGTTTATAAAAGAAGACAGAATAGCACAAAACAGTAACCATTCAGTTCTGGCAGGGGTCAACTGAGTGTTGCTTTCAGGTAGTTGTTTTTCCCCAACACTAACTACAGTGGAGGATTGGGGTCAAAACATAGAATTACACAACCTGACTGAGAGAATAATTTGTCCAGACTGAGACAAACAGGGTAGCAGTGGAGATGAAAAGGGTCTAGTCAACCAGAAACACAAATAGAAACACTTGACTGTGGGCTATAGCAGATCTGGGCACCAGAAATCAGAATATCACCAAGTGTGTCACTACAGTCCCCAAGAATACTGCGTGTGTGTGTGTGCATGTGTGTGTGTGTGTGTGTGTGTGCACGAGAGTGCGCAGTTGATAAGGTCAGTTTTGCTACATGGTATCAGACCAGGCTCCAGAAAGGTTTACCAGAAGGTGGTGATGTTCCCAGCAGCCAGTTCTAGCACAAGGGCCAGGAGGTGGCCCTTGGGAAGTGCTATGTGGTCTTCAGAAAGCTCCTTTGGGAATCAGCACTTGAAGTCAAAGGCATAAAGAAGGGGAAATGTGACAGAAAATCTAACAGAGTACATCTTCACACCGAGCTCCATGGGGCCTTCTAGGCTTTCCCCACGGACAATGATTTCACTCTGCTGGCAGGGTGCTCACTATTGCACAGTCTCAGGAGTGAGGAAGCACAGCTTCTACTGCATCTCAAAAGGAAAAATAACCACTCCCCTAAGGAAAAAAGCCGGAGATAGGAAAACTGTTCAACAAAAAGCAGCCAGATCTGCAGTGAATTTGTGCAAATTGTCAAAGAGTAGGACTGGAAAGGGCATTATATGTTTTTAAAAATGCTGAACTCCATGTGATCAAGGATTGTATCTCAAGGACAAAGAGGAGGCTGGAGAGATGGCTCAGTGGTTAAGAGCACTGGCTGCTGGTCTACAGGTCCTGAGTTCAATTCCCAGCAGCCACATGGCAGCTCACAAATGTCTGCAACTCCAGTTCCAGGGAATCTGACCCCCTCAAACACCAACATACATAAAATAAAAATAAATAAGTTATTTTAGGACAAAAAAAGCAGAATTGGGAAAACACTTGCTCAAGGAAAAACTGTTTTGTTTTGTTTTTTGAGACACAGTTTCTTTATGTATCCTTGTCTGTCATGGAACTCACTAGGTAGACCAGGCTAGCCTCAAACTGACAGAGATCTGTCTGTCTCTGCCTCCTGGGAGTACTGGGACTAAAGGCATGGACCATCTCTGCCCAACTCAGAAAGTATTTATATAAAGTTACTCTGATGTCACTGTGGCTCACCCATGTGTGTGTTTTCCCCCACCCTGTGCCATAAATAAAGTATAAATGTGTTAAAAATGGCTTCTGCAATGGTTTGAATGAGAATGGCCCCAAAAGCTCATATATTTGAATGCTTGGTCCCAAGTTGATGGAACTGTTTGGGGGATTAGGAGATATGGGCTTGTTGAAGGAGGTGTGTCACTGGGAGGGGAGCTTTGAGGTTTTTAAAATGATTATTTCTTTATTTTATGTGTGTTGACATTATGTCTGCATGTATGTTTATATGAGGGTGTCAGATCCTCTGCAGCTGAAGTTACAGACAGTTGTGAGCACTGGGAATTGAACCCAGGTCTTCTGGAAGAGCAGCCAAACTGCTCATAGCCTTTGAGCCATCCCTCTAGCCCTAAGCCTTGAGGTTTAAAAGCCGATGCTAAGACCTGCTCCCCACCCCTCATTCGGCTGCTTGTGGATCAAGATCTAAGCTCTCAACTACAACTCTAGAACCATGCCTGCTGCATGATCCCTGCCATGATATTTATGGACTAGCCCTCTGAAACTGTAAGCAAGCCCCCAGTTAAATGCTTTCTTTAATAAGTTGCCTTAGTCATGGTATCTTTTCCCAGCAATAGAAAAGTAACTAAGACAACTGACAACTTCTTCTTCTTCTTCTTCTTCTTCTTCTTCTTCTTCTTCTTCTTCTTCTTCTTTTTTTTTTTTTTTTTTGGTTTTTTGAGACAGGGTTTCTCTGTGTAGCCCTGGCTGTCCTTCACTCTGTAGACCAGGCTGTCCTGGAACTCAGAAATCTGCCTGCCTCTGCCTCCTGAGTGCTGGGATTAAAGGCATGTGCCACCACTGCCTGGACAGACATGACTTCTTTAGTGTCATTAAAAGACACAACTAAATCAAGAAATAAATACAAAGCAATAAAAGTTAAAGTGGTTTTTGTTGCCCTTTGTCGACACTTCTGGTATAACAGCTGATGGTGCTCCAGTGATGAAATAGACTTGTAAAGTTAATAGAAGACAATGTAACTGTCACTGAGATCCATGTGTATCAGAGTCATCAAGAAATTTCAAAAGCATTACAAAGTCATGTAAGCAGACGTCATGCCTGCATTTTCTGCAGGGATTGCTAAAGGTGACTCGGACTGTGGTGACAGCATTCACTTTTCAAATGTAAGCTGGCTAAGGCGAAGCCAAATGTGGAAATGATCTTATGATTTGCAGTGTGTTACTAAGCTGCTTATGGTAACGAAGGCAAAAAGTGTTACCAGAACCTGATGATGAAAACTGATTTATACTTTTAGCAAGTTCCAGGACAGCCAGGACTGTTAAACAGAGAAACCCTGTTTTTGGTTTCTTGTTTTTTTGAAGATTTATTTATTTAATGTAAGTACACTGTAGTTGTCTTCAGACTCCCCAGAAGAGGGCGTCAGATCTCATTACAGATGGTTGTAAGCCACCATGTAGTTGCTGGGAATTGAACTGAGGACCTTCGGAAGAGCAGTCAGTGCTCTTAACCACTGAGCCATCTCTCCAGCTCAAGAAATACTATCTTAAAAACAAAACAAAACAAAACCAAACAAAAAACAAACCCCCAAACCCAACCAAACAAAAAACACCCAACAACAATAAATAAATTTGAAAAAGAAAAAAAGACACAGTGACATGACTAGGGGTAATCACTGGCTTTCTGATGGAATCTGAGGCCTGTTCCAAAGGCTGGAATTGACAGATGGTAGAAATCTATGGCTGGGGAACTTAGAGGCTTTAGCAGGTAAACTACTGCTGAGTTTTGCTAAATACATATGATGTGCATGTTGACATGGCTTCTAAATATGTATATTTATACCTATAGATTAGAGAGTGCTATACCATGTGGAATTAAAGTAATTTCTTTCTTTCTTTTTTTTCTTTTTCTTTTTCGAGACAGGGTTTTTCTGTGTAGCCCCAGCTGTCCTGGAACTCACTCTGTAGACCAGGCTGGCCTCGAACTCAGAAATCCACCTGCCTCTGCCTCCCAAGTACTGGGATTAAAGGCGTGCGCCACCACTGCCTGGCCCTAAAGTCATTTCTTACTGATAAAGGAGTGAATTAGTTAGAACTTGATCTAAAACATCTATACACCAAAGAAGAACAGAACTTCAAAATAAACAGAGAAGAAGTTCAGAGAATATTCAGAGACTTTGTGGTAATGCATTTACCTAACTTCAGAATTGGGAAGTTGAGGTAGGTGGATTTGGAGTTCAAGATTATCCTTTCCAGCTGTGTAGTCTTTTAAAAAAATGTCTTTGAGAACTGGGAGGAGAAACGAATGATTGTAATTCATTGTTTTCACCCCCTCGCCTTAATTAAATAGAGTAAGTTGACAGAAAATCAGCAAAGCCATTGAACACTTCAACAACATAATCAATACATTTGACCCTTAGATAATTATAAAACACTCCATCCAACAATAGCAAAATAGAGAACATTTGCCAAAATCGGCCATATTATGGGTCTTAAAATCAGTTTCACTAAATATAAGCTGGATACTAAAACCTACAGAGCATCACTGAGATAAATGGGAGCCATTTAAGTAGCCAATGCTCTTAGCTGCTGAGCCACCTCTTCAGCCCCTATATACTATTTAGACATTTAAAATTACATTTATTGGGCTGGCGAGATGGCACAGCGGGTAAGAACACTAACTGCTCTTCTGAAGGTCCTGAGTTCAAATCCTAGCAACCGCATGGTAGCTCACAACCATGTGTAATGAGATCTGACGTCCTCTTCTGGTGTCTGAAATCAGCTTCAGTGTACTTATTTATAATAATAACTAAATCTTTAAAAATTACATTTATTAATTTATTTGGTGTGTACATATGTGTGTTTTGTGCCTCTGTGTGTGTGAAATTGAGGTCTATGGCATATATGTGTAAGTCATAGGACAACTTTCTGGACTGGATTCTCTCTGTCCGCCATGTAAGATATGGGGACTAAATCAGGTTATGAGGCTTGGTAGCAAGTGCCTTGACCTGCTGACCCATTTCAAAGGCCTTATATATTATTAATTTTTAAACATGGCACATTTGTCTTTTTTGTTGTTACTCTTTTTGCTTTTGAGGGATACATTTAAATTTAAAATTAAGCACTTATGTAATTATTTCTCTCCCCTATCTGTGTGTGTGTGTGTGTGTGTGTGTGTGTGTGTGTGTGAGAGAGAGAGAGAGAGAGAGAGAGAGAGAGAGAGAGAGAGAGAGAGGTGGGGGAGAATGTGAGTTGATGTGCACGCCATAGTGCATACAGTGCATATAGTGGCATGTGTGGGGTCTGGATTCCTCTCAGAAGTCAGTCCTCTCCTTCCAGGATGTGATTAATTCCCAGGGGTTAAACTCAAGTCACCAGGCATGCCAGCAAGCACTATTACCCACATAGCCATTCTAACCACCCTTAATGTCTATAATAATGCAATCTCAATAAAAATCCCAGCAAGCTTTTCAATAGAAATTGACAAGGCCATTCTGAATCTTAAACAGAAGTGTGAAGGACTTGAAATAGCCAAAATAGCTTTGGAAAACAAACAAACAAACAAAAGCAAAACCAAAAATGATTAAAGCTACCTGATTTCAAACACTTACTATAAAGACAATATAAGATTGATGTCAAATTATACCATTAGATAGATATAATAGATTAGAGGCTAGAAATAGACCTATACATATGTGAACACATGATTGTTCTTTACAAAAATAGAAGATAAATTAGTGGAGAGAAGATAATCTTTCAAAATATTATTTTGGCAAAAAAATATTTGGGTTCATCCCTCACAATACTAATAAAAATGGAAGCAAAATATTTAGGACCTAAATATAATAACTATATACTTTCATAAGGAAAAATGAGAAAAAAATGTATGTGCTCTGAGTGAGGCAATTACCTAGAAATGGCGCCAACAGCTCTATCAAAATAGAAGCAAAAAAAATTAATAGGTTGTGGGGTTTTTGCTAATAGGATTGACAACTTAAATTCCATCATATTTAAAACATCTTGGGCTAGTCAAAGAAGCATTCCTGTAATCCTGGAGGCAGAGGCAGGAGGATCTCTGTGAGCCTGATCTCTGAGTTCCAGGCCAGCAGGACTACAGAGTGAGACCTCATCTTAAAGAAAAACAAAATCCTTTCAAATGACACTGTTTTTTTTTAAAGTTTTTTTAAAAATATTTTTTATTATTATGTATTTTCCTCAATTACATTTAGAATGCTATCCCAAAAGTCCCCCATACCCCCCCACTCCCCTACCCACCCACTCCCCCTTTTTGGCCCTGGCATTCCCCTGTACTGGGGCATATAAAGTTTGCTGTCCAATGGGCCTCTCTTTGCAGTGATGGCCGACTAGGCCATCTTTTGACACATATGCAGCTAAAGACAAGAGCTCCCGGGTACTGGTTAGTTCATAATGTTGTTCCACCTATAGGGTTGCAGATCCCTTTAGCTCCTTGGATACTTTCTCTAGCTCCTCCATTGGGAGCCCTGTGCTCTATCCAATAGCTGACTGTGACTGTAGAAAAAAATTACCAGTTTCAAGGATAGAGAAACATTTCTTAGGCAGGATAGCAGCAATAGTATACTGGACATGACGGCACACAACTTTAATTCCTGTACTTGGGAACTTGGGAGGCAGAGCCAGGTGGGTTTCTGTGAGTCAAAGGCTGCCTTGTTAGTGAGTCGGTGACTTCCAGAACAGAGAGGGCTACACAAACATTTGTCTCAAAAGAAACACAAACAGCTCCTGCACACACACGTGTACACACACACACAATCAGGTGGAGCAGCACATAACTGTAATTCCAGAATTTGAGAGACTGAGACAAGAGAATTTCCAGGAGTTCAGATCAGTCTGAACTACAGAAGAATAACCTATCTCAACACCACACACATAAATGTAAGTTTTCTTGACTAAAAACAGGACTTATATCCACAGTATATAAACAATCTAATGAACTAAAATGTAAAAAACAAGTTTTAAAAGCTACAATTGATCTATATGTTGCCTGTGGTCTAATGTGAGGACTAACGTTATATTATTAAGAGATCCATAAAACAAAAACCGCCGCTGACCTATAAGCCCCACTTGCCCAAGGAAGAGAACTTTCTGGAATGTTGGGGGCTGTTGTTCATGTACAAGCTTGGTTGCCCAACTGCACAGGATATATGGTTGATCACACATAGGCAAGGAGTTACATAGGAAGGAAGTCAGGATGTATGATTGGCTCTGATTGGACAAAGGCTGGAAGGACGTAGCTTTGTGGGGTTTGCCTTTACAAGACCCTGACTAATATAATTTTTCTGATGCTCTGAATAAAGTGTAAGAATATTATGTATTGGGGTTACAAACAGTTGTTAGTTACCATGTTGAGGCTGAGACTTGAACTCAGATCCTGTGGAAGAGCAACTAGTGCTCTTAACCACTGAGCTATTTCTCCAGCCCCTTTATTAACTTTTAAAACAGCAGTGTGTGTATGTGTGTTCATATATGAGGTCAGGTCAAGACACTGTTGAGTGTTGGCAAGCTATCTGGCCCTTGCATTTCTGGGATATCTCTTTCTCCCATCCATCTTGGCACAGGTACACTGGGACTGCAGATATACCTCCACTGTGCCCAGCTTGCATTTGGGTTCCGGAGCTCCAAATTTTAGTCATCACGCTTGCACAGCAGGCTTGTGCGGCAAGCACTTTGACCCACTGAGCTATCATCTCAGCCCAGTGTATTAACTCTTAGAGTATCTTTGTATTCAGGTCTCATGGTTTGTATATTCTTGGACCATGGAGTGGCACCATTTGTAGGTGTGGCCTTGTTGGAATAGGTGTGACCTGGTTGGAGTAGGTGTGTCACTGTGGGTGTGGGCTTAATACTCTCACCCTAGTTGCCTGGAAGTCAGTCTTCCACTAGCAGCCTTCAGATGAAGATGTAGAACTCTCAGCTCCTTCTGTACCATGCCTGCCTGGATGCTGCCATGCTCCCACCTTGATGGTAATGGACTGAACCTCTGAACCTGTAAGTCAGCCCCAATTAAATGCTGTTTTTTATAAGACCTGCTGCGTGGTCATGGCGTCTATTCACAGCAGTAAAACCCTAACTAAGACATCAGGTATGAGGAAACATTTACTTTTGTCTATTTTGTGAGTAAATAGACTTTTAAGTTCTCCCTCCTAAAACAGTGTATTACAGTTAACAGGTGTCATTATCCCATGTTGTCCTGAACCTCCAGCATCTTCATCTGAAGGATTTAGTTTTTGCTATCTTAAAACCAGAACATCAGTTCCTATCTGCCTCTTAATCTCCTTTCTCTCCCATTCCTGAATAAAGTATGATCCCAGGTATTGTAATATAATTTAATTTTCATCAAAATTGTAAAGAATGGGGCTGAGGGGTCTGGAGAGATGGCTCAGCAGTTAAGAGCACTGACAGCTCTTCTGAAGGTCCTGAGTTCAAATCCCAGCAACCACATGGTGGCTTACAACCATCCTTAATAATATCTGACACCCTCTCCTGGTGTGTCTGAAGACAGATACAGTGTACTTACATATAAAAATAAATAATAAATAAATCTTTAAAAAAAAAAAAAAAGAATGGGGCTGAAATGATGGCCCAGCCATTAAAAGCTAGGCTCCCAAGCAAAAATACAGAATTGTAAAAGTTAAATGAGCCAGTTCAAGTAGTAGAGGTAAGAATTCCTTTCTTTTGTTTGCTCAAGCCCTGCTCATTCTGAATAGCTTCTTTTGCCTGGTGCACCAATGCAGCTCAACAAAAAGGACACGGACCCACCCACCCCCACACCCCTGTCATACTCCCCAAAGTTGATTCAGCTGACATCTCTTTGGTTTCCCATTTTAACATTCAAGTTGTTCAACTGTAGCTTTCTTCCCTGCCCCTACTCAGAGGGATTTCCATTTTCTTTAAAATGTTTATGATTTGTTTATTTACTTCTCCACTGTGCATTCATGGGTCATGACCATAGCACAGGTATGAAGAAGAGCTTTCAGAAATTGGTTCTCTCCTTCCACCATGTGTGTCCCAGGCTGGTGCTACACCTTGGGTCCTCAGGCTTAGCAGCAAGCACCTTTACTCACTGAGGCATCTCCTCCACCCTGCTAGCTTTTTTTTTTTTTTTGAGACAGGGTTTTTCTGTGTAGCCCTGGCTGTCCTGGAACTCACTCTGTAGACCAGGCTGGCCTCAAACTCAGAAATTTGCCTGCCTCTGCCTCCCAAGTGCTGGGATTAAAGGCATGCACCACCACTGCCTGGCACTAGCTTTCTTTTATAGTAGGATTTATCTGTACAATAAAACTAGATGCTGTTTTATCCCTCTGCAGTACAAATATAGAAGACTGGAGTAGTGGCACATACATTGGAATCCCAGCAGTTGGGAAGCAGAGACAAGTAGATCTCTGAGTTGAAGATCAGCTCAAGATCAGCCTGGCCAGTCAGGGTTACACAGTGAAACCCTGTCTCAAATTTAAAAAGACTAAGAGAAGCTGGGGTGAAGCTCAATGATATAATACCTGATTAACAAGTACAGGGTGGGGTGGGGTTCACATGTAGCAGAGCAATTCCCTCGCTGCGACCTATTGAAAGTCAGCCCTCGACACAAGGGTTTCAAAAAAATTAAAAAACAAACAAAAAACAAGTACAGAGCCCTAGAGGCCATCTCCAGCAACACACACACACACACACACACACACACACACACACACACACACACAGAGACACACACGTCTGTGTTAGTGGTAAAGATGTCAGTGGGTAAAGGCGCTTTCTATACAAGCCTGACAACCAGAGCTCAACCTCCAGGGTGCACATAAAGGTCAAAGGAGCGAGCTGACTCCACGAAGTTGTTCTCTGAGCTCCATCCATGTACTGTATGCACTGTGGCATACATCCTCCACTACCCCACAACAATACTAGATAGAATATTTCAAAAAACAACAACAACAACACACACACACACACACAGAGAGAGAGAGAGAGAGAGAGAGAGAGAGAGAGAGAGAGAGAACAAAACTAAATACAAGCTAACAGGGACAAGCATTGAGAGCTATGCATTAAGATACTCAGGGCAGCCATGGCGCATTTTGTGACATGTCCAATTTGTGACAGCAGCAAATGCATACTGACAGAAAGCATGGAAAGCCAAATAAGAGCAGGAGCCAAGATTGTAGGGTTCTAACAGACCAGTGGCAATGGTTCATGGAAATCATAAGATGGCTCCACCAACCTGCAGTCGTTCAGCCAAAGCATGCTTTAGGATAGAGCTCTACACTGAACAGAACTGCTAACTAATCTAGACTGAACAGGACAGTGACAATAAAGGAGAAACACATCCAGGATAACTAGGGAAAGGGACCAGTCCAGGTCCCTTGGAATAAAAGAGGACCCTTGCTTGGTGGGCCTCCAGCATCTACTAAAAGGATTCACAACTGAAATACCTTTCATAGTTCTGAAGCATTTTTTTCAAGGACATGAGAGACATCAAAAGAAGACCTGGGTCTGTAAGTCTGAGTGGGAGAACAGGATCTAGCTTTGATCTTTGCAAGCCAATAAACGCAGCCTGCCTAGTCTCCTTGGGACTCAGCAATCTCTTCTACATTTTATACCTGATTCTGAGCCCCTATGCTTCCTTAGGTACTTGCTTTCAGTTGTCTTTGAAAATGTTGCTGCTCACACAGCTGTAGACAACATCTCTGACATGTGAGTCGTGATGATAATGGTTGCCTAGGCTACTCTTTGGAGATTTGAAGGCTGGCTTTATCTCTTTTTTTTTTTTCTTCAGTTATTGTTTTTCCCATGAAAACCCGTGGACTCTTCTTTTGGGTCTGAACAGGTATCTGATGGGTGACCCCCTGCCATCGGGAGGCTGAAAACTCCATCCTTAGACTATGGTAGCACTGCTATTTTCTGAGCACACATTCTATGAAAAGCCAAAGAGACTGAGTACATGTGTGCAGGCTACTCATGCCTTCCCTGCCAATCGCCCTCTTCATACCTCCTCCAACCACCCTGTTTCTTTGCCCTGTAACCATCCTCAAATCCGAGGAAGATTTGAGGCTTGGGTCTCCCATGTTTACTTGGCAACCTTACAGATGTGTTCTTTGTCTTTTGCAAACTCATTATTTCTCTAACTGGTTCAGCACTCCTCGAACAAAAAGAGCCTGATTTGGTACCAAGAAAATAAGCCACCATATTTTAGGATAGTTTACAACAACAGGAGACAAATTCCAGCCATGAAGTTTGAAAATGCATTCCTATCTTCTAAATCATAGAAACATTAGACTTACTTGACAATGGAAAGTGCAACAGAACAAAGGCCAAAAGCCACATGTCCATTTCCTGCTTCCCTTTTCCCCTCATAAAATGGTTATTTGCTATTTGCTCTGTAATACAATAGTGACAAATTAAAATCTTAAAAAGCTGCTATGGCTTAAAATTTTGTTGTGTATTAAATATGCAGCATTGAACAATGGAAAGGCATAGCTTTATCTCTGACCAGCAGAGTTCAAAAGAGAAATCTCCATTCTCCTTCATGATCATGGGATCCACACTGATCAGGCAGTCCAGAGGAATAAAGTCTTGTACTTTCACGGGGAAATAAGACCAAGGGCACTGGTTATGTTGCCATACATTTACAGTGTATAAGAAAATACATATGCGAGGCTCTGCCAGTGCCTGACAAATACAGAGGTGGATGCTCACAGCCATTCATTGGACGGAGCACAGGGTCCCCAATGAAGGAGCTAGAGAAAGGACCCAAGGAGCTGAAGGGGTTTGCAGTCCCATAGGAAGAACAACAATATGAACTAACCAGTACCTCCAGAGCTCCCAGGGACTAAACCACCAATCAAAGAAAACACATGGTGGGACTCATGGCTGTAGCTGCATATGTAGCAGAGGATGGCCTAGTCTGTCATCAATGGGAGGAGAGGTCCTTGGTCCTGTGAAGGCTCGATGCCTCAGTATAAGGGAATGCCAGGGCCAGGAAGCAGGAGTATGTGGGTGTTGGTGAGCAGGGGGAAGGGGGAAGGGATAGGGGATTTTCAGAGGGGAAACCAGAAAAGGGGATAACATTTGAAATGTAAATAAAGAAATTATCTAATAAAAAAAAGAAAACACACATGCAGAGAAGTGAAGGGTTAACAAGAATCTATTCATAGGAGCACATGTACAAAGAGAAAACAAAGTTAAGCAAATGAAAGGGGACCCAAACCATCTTTCTCTTTGGAGCTTTTAACCTGTACCCTGTGAGCACATATGGAGGGGACAAAAGGCTACCAACATGCACCAAGACAGGATAGAAATCCTCCATTGTATTAATTTCTTTTGTTTGTTTTTCAAGACTGGGTTTCCCTGTATAGCCCTGGCTGTCCTGAAACTTGCTCTGTAGACTAGGCTAGCCTGAAACTCAAGAGATCTACCTGCCTCTGCCTCTCATTGCTTGAATTAAAGATGTGGGCCACCACACTCAACTGTATTCAGTTTTTAAACATATATTTAAGATCATGCTTTGAGTTGGGCATTCCATTAATCCTAGCACTTAGGAGGCAGAAGTAGGTGAATTTCTGTGAATTTGAGATCAGTGTAATCTACATAGTGAACTGGAGGCCAGTCAAGGCTACAAAGTGAGCCCTGTCTCAAAACAAATCAGACTTTGAACAGAAAAGGGAAAGCTTAGAGATAACATGCTGAGTGGGAATAAATATTAAAATAGAGGACCAGCCGAGCACTGGTGGCGCATGCCTTTAATCCCAGCACTTGGGAGGCAGAGGCAGGCGGATTTCTGAGTTTGAGGCCAGCCTGGTCTACAGAGTGAGTTCCAGGACAGCCAGGACTACACAGAGAAACCCTGTCTCGAAAAACCAAAAAAAAAAAAAAAACAAAACCAAAAAAAAAAAACAAAAAATAGAGGACCAGTGAGATGGCTCAGTGGGTAAAATCACTGTGACCCACATAGTGGAAGGCAAGAAACAGCTTCTTGAAGTTGTCCTCTGACACTCATATGATTGCTGTAGCATGCACACCCTCAGTCTCCCACACTAAATTTATGTTAAAAAAAAAAGGTATGATAGTTTGAACAGCCCCCATAGGCTCATAGATTTGAATGCTTAGTTACCGAGAAGTGGCACTGTTTGAAAGGATTAGGAGGTGTGACCTTGTTGGAGGAAGTGTGTCCCTGGGGGTAGGCTTTGACATTCCAAAAGCCTATGTCAGTCCCAGTATCTTGGCTTGAAGATAAAGATGTAGATCTCTCAGCAGCATACCTGTCTACTGCCATGATGATAAAGGACTAACCCTCTGAAACTGTAAGCCAGCTCCAATTAAATGCTTCCTTAAAGCTGCCTTAGTCATGGTGTCTCTTCACAGCAATAGAATGGTTACTAAGATGGTAGAGGGTTGGAGGAATTGCTCAGTGGTTAAGAGCACACTCTACTCATACAGAGAAGACAGGAATGTCAAGCCCAGCCCCATATCAAGCAGGTGGATCTCTGTGAGGGTGAGGCCACCTGGTCTCTCAGTTACAGGACAGCCAGGACCACATAGTGAGACCTTGTCTCAAAAAAAAAAAATAAGTTAAATCATTAGGAGCACCTGGTCATCAATAGATAAAGGAAAATATAGAACACTCTTGTTTTTCAAGATTTTATTTCTATATATAATAATTTATGTGTTTATGTTACTTGGGTTTTAAGGCTTTCTTTTTCTTGTTTTGAGACAGGGTCTTTAAATTTTCTAAGTCTTCTTCCTGTGACATACTTCTTCCAATAAGACCACACCTCCTAAACCTCCCAAACAACACCATCATTGGGAACCAGGTGTTCAAACATCTGAGCCTATGGGGGATAATTCTCATTCAAACCAGCAGCCTGTGTGTCTCTGTAAACATATGCAACAAGTGTGCCAGTGCCCAAGGAAGAGGATGCTGGATCCCCTGGCACTAGAGTTCCAGGTAATTGTGAGCTATGGATGCTGGTGTCCCTGGGAAGAGCGGGAAGCATTCAGTAAACTGCTTATCTTGCAAAGTTTAAGGTCCTGAATATAATCCTCAGAATCCACATTTTAAAATCTAGGTGTGGCCACACCTTTAAACCTAGCACTCAAGAGGCAGAGATCTTGAGCCAGTCTGGTTTATATATCAAGTTCCAGGCCAGCTGGGCTACATGGTGAAACCCTATCATAACAAAACAAAACACATAAAAAGCGGGCATGGTGGCTCATGGTTGTAATTCCAGTGTTGGGAAGGCAGAGACAAAGCCCTGGGTTCATTTGCCAGACACTATACGAAACAGTGAGTCCCAGGTGTCAGTGAGAAGAGATGGCTCATCTGATAAAGGTTTCCCTACCTGAATTTAATCGCAGGTTCCACTTGATGGAAGGAAAAAAACTAACTCCTCCAACTTGTCCTCTGATCTCCATATATACACTGGGGCACACCTATGCCCCCAGTAAGTAAGTACATAAGCAAATAAATAAATGTAAACAATTAAAAACAAAAACCCCAAGGTGGATGGTTCTTTAGGAATGTAATACCTGACATACACACATACCTGTACACATAGAAACAAATACACAAATACACACTCTTGAAACCCTAGAAGCTAGAAATACAAAATTAAGGTATCAATACAAGCTCCCCTTCTTCCCTCTCTTCCCAATCTCTCAAGGTTGGCTTTTTTTTTTAATTTATAGGGAAGGGACATGTGTTGGGGATTGATTCTAATGTTGTGAATTAATTGGGAATCTGCCTGTCCAAACACTGGAGGTTTTTTTGTTTTGTTTTTGTTTTTGTTTTTTTGAGACAGGGTTTCTCTGTATAGCTCTGGCTGTCCTGGAACTCACTTTGTAGACCAGGCTGGCCTCGAACTCAGAAATCCGCCTGCCTCTGCCTCCCGAGTGCTGGGATTAAAGGCATGAGCCACCACGTCCGGCCCCAATTGGTTTTTGATCGATCAATAAAGAGCCAAAGGCCAATGGCTGAGCAGAAAGAGAGAGAGAGAGGTGGAACTTTTAGATTTGCCTAGGCTAGGAACTGGAAGAGAGGAAGAAGAGAGAGATTGCCATGAAAGAAAAAGAAAGACCAGACCTAAAGGCCCACCAATATGTAAGAATTAAGGAAAATAACCACATGGGCCACTTCCCCTATTGTGTTTGGGATAGCAGAGATGAAATATAGATTTTAAAAGATATTAACTCAGGAGTACTGGAGGGTAGTGTTTGCTAGCAGTGGAAAGGATTAGAAATGCCCAGCCATTTAAGCTAGTCAAGGCATATTAAAAATAACTGGTGTGTGTGTGTGTGTGTGTGTGTGTGTGTGTGTGTGTGTGTTTCATTCGAGAATCCAGATAGCTCTTGAGCGGGTATGCGGGTGCTCTGGAATGGGAGTACAAAGTGATTAGCTAACTACAGGTACAGACATGGTCTCATTATATAGTTCAGGTTGGCCTTGAACTTATTATGTAACACACACCTCCTGATACCTCTGTATCAGATTCCTCAATTCTGGGATTGCAGATGTGTGCTATTATGCCCGGCTTTCTGAGGGACCCTAGGGAAAAACATCTTTCCTGGCCTCTTGAGGCTCCAGGCAACTCCTGCATTCTGTGGCATTCTGTGCATACCCCGCAGCTCACTGTCACCTGAGAACAGGGCCTCCTTCCTCCTGTGTGTCTCTGTTGTCTAAATCTCCTTCTTTCCCTTATAAAGACATGGGCTGGAGAGATGATGGCTCAGCAGCCAGGTAAAGGTACCTGTTGCCAAGCCTGATGACCTGGGTTTAATCACCAGGACCCACATGTTAGAAGGAGAAAACCAACTTCTTCAGGTTGTCTTCAGACCTCCACATGTGTGCTGTGCTGTGAGTGATCTCTCTCTCTCTCTCTCTCTCTCTCTCTCTCTCTCTCTCTCTCTCCTCTCATGCATATTAACTAAAACGGTTTAAAGAGATAGCAGCCACCCTATTCCAGTGTGACTTCATCTTAACTGAACTATACCAACTGTGGTGAACATATTTTGAGGAGATAATATATGATTTTCTATGCTGTCAAAGAATCACCACAGACTTAGCAAGTAAAACAACAATGATTTCTTTCTAGGTCACAAGTCCAGACAGGCTCAGACGATTTCTCTGCTTCAGATTGTACAAGGCTGAAATCTATTTGCTGGTAAACCTCAGCTCTAATCTAGTTGGTACGAGGTAGCCTCAGAGACAATCTGGGCTAAGTGAGACTGTCTCAAAAAAAAAAAAAAAAGTCTAAAAACAATGACCAGGAAAAAAAAATTCGAAAGGGGATAGAGAGATGGCTCTTCCAGAAAACCTGGTACCTCTACTTCCACACCCATTTAGGTTGGCAGAATTCAGTTCCATGCAATTTTAGTTTTGAAATCCTGAGTTGCTTGCTGGCTGCCACCAGGGGTCATGCTTAGCTTCTAAAGGGTACTGTGATCCTTGCACATGGCTTCAAGTAATTGGCAGCATGTCTTTCTTCTGTTTCAAACCCGACTTTACTTTCTGTTCAACCCTGTAAACATGCACACACACATGCAAACCAACCAAATCAAAATAGGCTCATGGTGGTGCATAGAGGCTCACACTGGCAATCTCTGAACTTGGGAAGCAGAGGCAGAGGGTTTCCACAAATTTGAGGGCAGTATGGGTTAAGTGAGACTCCACCACCCTCAAAGGCTAAAAACAACAACAGGGGCAAAAATCCAAAAAAGGGCTAGAGAAATGGCTCTTCCAGAAAACCTGGGTTCAATTCCCAGAACCCACATGGCATCTCACAACCATCTGTAACTCCAGTTCTGAGTTACATGGGATGATCAAAGAAAGCAGGTCACTCCAGGATGAAATGTGGCCTTGAAGGCAGCAGGGAGGTCCAGCCTCTGATGGACTGAACCTCAAACTACTGTATAGAAGCATAGTCATTGATTATCTCACAAAGTTGCTTTGGGGGTAAAATAAGTTTCTCATATCAAATCTATAGTTCTTGAAGGAGCACCTCACAGTCTCTGTCCTTACTGTGCACTGTTTGCAGCACTCAGTTATGCAGGATGTTCCAGGTGTGCCAGGACCGTCTTCTGACTAAAGCATGCAAAGGTTGTAAAGCGCCCGCAGGAAAACAACTCTGGAAACCAGAGAAAACCATCACTATTTTCTTTGTTTTTTTTTAAAGATTTATTTATTTATTATATGTAAGTACACTGTAGCTGTCTTCAGACACTCCAGAAGAGGGGATCAGATCTCGTTATGGATGGTTGTGAGCCACCATGTGGTTGCTGGGATTTGAACTCTGGACCTTCGGAAGAGCAGTCGGGTGCTCTTACCCACTGAGCCATCTCACCAGCCCTCATCACTATTTTCTACAACAATTTCTTAAAGGTCGAAGAACTTCTAGAAAACAACAACTTCATTCTGATGTTCACCTAAGATATAATGACTCTACAACTTATTTTCCCTCTATAGTATCCAATGCTCTCTTCTGGTCTCTGAGGGCTCCAGGCATGCACATGGTGCACAGACTGGGGAGGTGGAGGCAGGAAGATCCTGAGTTCCAGGACAGCCTGGTTATTTGAGACCCCGTCTAACACATATCCTACCCACCTAAGAGGCACTAGGCTAAAGCAGTTTTAAAACCCAGCTGAGTAACTCCTTTAAGTGTTGAGACTGGTAAAAAAAAAAAAAAGCCTCACGACTCCCAGTTTTGCCCTTAGGCCTTCTGGCTCCTCCCTTTGAGTCATCCTTTTTTTTTTTCCATGAAAGGTAGAAAGTATTTACATCCTGAGTAATTTCATTTTATGTATATGTGTGTACAAGTGTGTGGGGGTACCTGAGATCAACCTTAGCCATCATCCTTACGATGGCCACCCATCTTGTTTTTTAAGATAGGATTTCTCACTGGACTGGTTTGCCACGTAGGGTAGCCTGGCTGGCTAGTCAGCCGGAGGGGTCCTTCTGTCTTGGCCTCCCCAGCACTGAGAGTGTGCCACCATGTCTGGCATTTTTACATGGGTTATGGGGATCAAATTCAAGTACTCATGCATTTTACTGAGCTATCTCCCCAGACCTACAGACATTTCTCCTAATTTTTCATGTAACTTGTTTGAAATCTGAAGTTGTGTTTTTCAATCCTCAAGACAAATACATAAACCTTAACATACCTCCAATTCCTCTTCCAATTTTACATATTAGTATTTTCATTTCATTTTTAATGTACTCCAATCAATCACTGTTGTATTTATCTTTTGAGAGAGTCTCTCCCTACTTAGCCCAGGTTAGTCTCAAGTTCAAAATCCACCTGCCTTATTCTCCCCAGTCCTGCAATCACAGGTATGCATCATGGAAATTTGGTTTACTTCTCTACTTACAGGTAATCAACATCACATTTAGATATTTTTAATAAATAATGTCAATAGATTTATCTGCATATTTGTTGATTTTTAAAATTACATTTATTTTATTTGGTGGTGTGTTTGTGTACATATGCAGAGTAGAAGTCAGAGACTGGTGGTTTGAATAGGGAAGGTCCTGACATAATAGACATAGATTTGAAGGCTTGATAACTAGGGAGTGGCATTACTTGAGAGTATGCATGGTCTTGTTGGAGGAAGTGCATCACTGGGGGTGGGCTTTGGAGTTTCAAATCTTAAGCCAGACCCAGTGTCTCTCTCTTCCTACTGCCATGGATTCTAGATGTAGAACTCTCAGCTACCAGGTCCCCTTGTGTGCTGCAATACTCCCTATATTGTGGACTATGAACTACGCCTCTGAAACTGTAAGCAAGCCCCTATTAAATGCTTTCCTTTATAAGAGTTGCCATGGTCAAGGTGTCTCTTCACAGCAATAGAGCACTGACTATGACAGCGGCCAACTTGCTGGACTAGGTTCTCTTCTACCCTGTGGGTTCTGGAGATTAGACTCAGTACATCAGGCTGCTGAGTCAGCTGCTGGCTCCTGCATTCATTGATTTCTTTCCCAAATGTTTCCTAGCTTATTTGCTTTCCACTGCTGCTTCCACCCTACAGTGTCCTTCTGAAACCATTTCTCTTTGAAGCAAATCCTTAAGAGGTCCTTAGGTAATACAGGAAGCCATGCTACATCTATAAAATGTCATACCAGGCAAGTCCAAAGTGACGGTTAGATGTAAAATGAAATTTATTTGATGTAGAAGACACGTGAGTGATAAGCTCATTTAGCCTTTGTCTGAAAATGCCTTCGTCCCTTTCAATACAAAATTTCGTCTCATGATGTGGCAGCTATGAAAATATGCCACTCCAATCTCTTGCTCCAAGGAACATAAGTAACAGATGGCCTCAGCCTGCTGTATTCTGAATCTCCAAGGCATCAGTGCAGACATACATAGTCCCTCACAAAGGCTGCTGGTAGCAAGCAGCCAGTGACTAAGTACGGCATGTATATCAATGTACATCTATTTCTGCAGGATGTATCTTTCTTCTGATGGGTATTTGGGGCCTGGGGCTGCTTCATCAGCCTGACAAACCTTTTCCAGAACTGCTCTGCAGTGTTAAGAATCTGTGGAACAACCTGCCTTCCCCAGGCACCAGAACTGCATTGTCTGAAGGCTCCTCCCCTTTCTCTCTCACAGACATCTCCCTAATCAGTCCTCAGTGGCCAATCCCATCCTGGCTTCTGCTTCAAAGAGAGGCCAGCCTAATGCACCACTTTGATAAGTGAAACCAATATAAAATGCATACAATTAAAGTCCCAATCTCATTCCTGCCTATCACCTCCACACACATACAAACAAATGACTGCTCTTAATTTCATTATTTGTATGTCATTTTGATTTGCTATGGAAATATAATAAATATAAACACACAGATTTTTTTTTTAATTTTTATTTGAGATACAATCTTTGCTTCCAATTGTGTCACAAGTACTGAGATTTCAGGCACCCAAAAACCATACCCCACTTTCTTTTCCTTTCTTAAATACAAGGGGACACACTATAAACAGTTCTCTTAACATTATTACTATTGCTGCTGCTGCTACTACTATTATTAATTTGTGGGTTTTGAGACAGGGTTTCTCTGTGTAGCCCTGGCACTCACTCTGTAGACCAGACTGGCCTTGAGCTCAGAGATCCACCTGCCTCTGTCTCCTGAGTGCTGGGATTAAAGGCGTGTGCCACTATACCTGGCTTTTCTTAGGTTTATATATTTTATCTTCTAAGTCTCAAACTTGTTTATATGTTTCAATTTGGTGTTATTCCTGTCACAGCATTCAGGAAAACTGCCTTAATCGATTTTAGTGAATTGACTTCTTTTTAGCTATATCTAATTTGCTTTGCAATATATCAACTGACTTATTTTTTTAAAAGATTTACTTATTTTATGTATATGAGTACAGTGTGGCTGTACAGATGGTTGTGAGCCATCATGAGGTTGCTGGGAATGAAGGTTGCTCGCTCCAGTCGGCCCTGCTCATTCCAGCCTAAAGATTTACTTATTATTGTATCTAAGCTGTCTTCAGATGCACCAAAAGAGGGTGTCAGATATCATTACAGATGGTTGTGAGCCACCATGCGGTTGCTGGACCTTCAGAAGAGCAGTCAGTGCTCTTAACCACTGACTGTCTCCAGCCATCTCACTAACCATCTCTCCAGCCCTGCAACACCTGATCTTAATGGCTTAGCTGAAGTGGAAACTTAAGGGTTCTTTGGAAAGTCAGTTGTGTTGGATGGGGTTTTGCTGGGGCAAACATGTGAAGGAGTGTTTTCCTCAAGTGGACACAGGTGAAAGACTGAGGCAGACTCCTCCAAACATGACGTGTCCCCCACAGATCCTGCCTTAGCACCTGTCTTGCCTCAGCATGTGCATTTGTCTCAACTGACATCACTCTGCCAATCAGCCAGAGTCTGTGAAAGCAGCAAGAAACTGCAGTACGCCACCAGAGGGTTTTTAGTGCTTCTCTCTCTATGGAGTCCCGACAAATGCCACTCAACTATGTGGGTAAATGCACATGTATGCTGGTGCCCATAGAGGCCAGAAGAAGGTGTCTGTCACAATGGAGCTGAAGTTTTAGGTGGTTGTGAGCAGCTTGGCATGGGTGCTTAGATCCCAACATGATCTTCTCTGTAAGAGCTAGTAAGTACCCTTAACACTGAGCTATCTTTCTAGTCCTAGTTCTTTTTAAAAGTATTTTTAGCCGGGCGTGGGGGTGCACACCTTTAATCCCAGCACTCGGGAGGCAGAGGCAGGCAGATTTCTGTGTTCGAGGCCAGCCTGGTCTACAAAGTGAGTTCCAGGACAGCCAGGGCTGCAGAGAAACCCTGTCTCGAAAAACAAAACAAAACAAAAAAAGTATTTTTATAATAGTGTGTGTGTGTGTGTGTGTGTGTTAGGTTTGGAAGCAGGCATCTTTATCCATGGAACGATTTCGCCAGCACATGCTTTTTGTTGGGGGTGGTGGTGGTGTCTTTATGGTTTTTGACAGTTTTTGAAATATTTATGTTTAGCCAGGCAGTGGTGGAGCATGTGGAGGACACACAGAGAAACCCTGTCTCAAAAAACCAAAAAAAAAAAAAAACCAAAAAAAGAAAGAAAAAGAAAAAGAAATATTTATGTTTGATAGTGGTGGGATGTCATTTTTCAAGTGGGAATTTAATCCAACCTGGATTCTTTGCATTTAGTTTTGTCATGTGTATCAATTAGGGTGCAGTAAGGAAACAGAAACCATACCAGTAATTTGAACACAGTTTGTGTAAAGAATTACTAAATAAAGATGATAACTGAAGGGATAGAGGGCTAGGGGGATGGCTCAGTAAGCCATTTGCCTGAGAGTGTAAGGACCCGAGTTCAGATCCCCAGAACCTCTGGACAAAGCTATTGGTGATGCCATTTTCTTGTAATCCCTATGAGGATGAGACAAAAGGTTGACCCCATGCACCTACTGGCTAGATGGGCTAGCCTGCCCTATGAGAAACCTTGTTAAAATAATAACAAAAGTTAGAAGACTTCTGGCTTCCAAATGTGCTTTCTGATTTATATGCACACATGAACACACGAGCATCCCCCCAGACACATCCACTCACAAAGGATGACTGACAGAAGACTGAAAAGAATGGGCCCTTCCAGTCGGTGTCAGCACCAGGTCATCTTGGGCACGGAGTCAGTGGACACCTCCGCAAGGTCCCTAGAGGACTCTCCACTCGATCTTAGGACCACCAGTGAGTGGAACACAACTTCTGTTCCATTCCAATTGCACAGGACCTAAGACAGCATTAGGGAAGCAGAAAACCCAGCCTGACCAGGGTCACAAGTTCCTTCCGGTTGGTGCCAGCACTGGGTCACCTGGGCGAGGAGTCGGAGGACACACCCAAGGTGCATTAGGCAGAACCCATTTCGGGCTCCAGACATCCTGGCACCTTCCCTGCCAGAAGAGAAGTGTCCTCCCCGCCCGGGAGGGCTTTCCCTGAGCACCTGGGGAAGCCATCTTGGTTCCCAGATCCCTTTGAGACTAGTCTGCACAGGTGAGAGTATGGACTACAGAAGCTAACAGCTTCTGGGACAGGCCCTGTTTTGGGCCTTCATCTTCTGCCAGGAGGCAGGTCCAAACGCCAGACATCTGTGTACCTTCCCTGCAAGAGGAGAGCTTGCCTGCAGAGAGTGCTCTGACCATTGAAACTCAGGAGAGAGCTAGTGTGCTGATAGAGGCTAACAGAATCACGGAAGGAACAAGTTCTAACCAGAGACAACTATAACAACTAACTCCAGAGATTACCAGATGGCGAAAGGCAAATGTAAGAATCTTACTAACAGAAACCAAGACCACTCACCATCATCAGAATGCAGCACTCCCACTTCGCCCAGTCCTGGGCACCCCAACACACCTGAAAACCTAGACCTGGATTTAAAAGTATATCTCATGATGATGGTAGAGGACATCAAGAAGGACTTTAATAACTCACTTAAAGAAATACAGGAGAACACTGCTAAAGAGTTACAAGTCCTTAAAGAAAAACAGGAAAACACAACCAAACAGGTAGAAGTCCTTAAAGAAAAACAGGAAAGCACATCCAAACAGATGATGGAAATGAACAAAACTATACTAGACCTAAAAAGGGAAGTAGACACAATAAAGAAAACCCAAAGTGAGGCAACACTGGAGATAGAAACCCTAGGAAAGAAATCTGGAACCATAGATGCCAGCATTAGCAACAGAATACAAGAGATGGAAGAGAGAACTCTCAGGTGCAGAAGATTCCATAGAGAACATCGGCACAATCAAAGAAAATGCAAAATGCAAAAAGATCCTAACACAAAACATCCAGGAAATCCAGGACACAATGAGAAGACCAAACCTACTGGAGTAGATGAGAATGAAGATTTTTCAACTTAAAGGGCCAGCAAATATCTTCAACAAAATTATAGAAGAAAACTTCCCAAACCTAAAGAAAGAGATGCCCATGAACATACAAGAAGCCTACAGAACTCCAAATAGACTGGACCAGAAAAGAACTCCTAAACCTGATAAACAGCTTCAATGAAGTAGTTGGATAGAAAATTAACTCAAACAAGTCAATGGCCTTTCTGTACACAAAGGATAAACAGGCTGAGAACGAAATTAGATAAACAACACTCTTCTCAATAGTCACAAATAATATAAAATACCTTGGCGTGACTCTAACTAAGGAAGTGAAAGATCTGCATGATAAGAACTTCAAGTCTCTGAAGAAAGAAATTAAAGAAGATCTCAGAAGATGGAAAGATCTCCCATGCTCATGGATTGGCAGGATCAATATAGTAAAAATGGCTATCTTGCCAAAAGCAATCTACAGATTCAATGCAATCCCCATCAAAATTCCAACTCAATTCTTCAAGGAATTAGAAAGGGCAATCTGCAAGTTCATCTGGAATAACAAAAAACCTAGGATAGCAAAAATTCTTCTCAAGGATAAAAGAACCTCTGGTGGAATCACCATGCCTGACCCAAAGCTTTACTACAGAGCAATTGTGATAAAAACTGCATGGTACTGGTACAAGGACAGACAAGTAGACCAATGGAATAGAATTGAAGACCCAGAAATGAACCCACACACCTATGGTCACTTGATCTTTGACAAGGGAGCTAAAACCATCCAGTGGAAAAAAAGACACCATTTTCAACAAATGGTGCTGGCACAACTGGCGGTTATCATGTAGAAGAATGTGAATTGATCCATTCCTATCACCTTGTACTAAGGCCAAATCTAAGTGGATCAAGGAACTCCACATAAAACCAGAGACACTGAAACTTATAGAGGAGAAAGTGGGGAAAAGCCTCGAAGATATGGGCACAGGGGAAAAATTCCTGAACAGAACAGCAATGGCTTGTGCTGTAAGATCGAGAATTGACAAATGGGACCTAATGAAACTCCAAAGTTTCTGCAAGGCAAAAGACACCGTCAATAAGGCAAAAAGGCCACCAACAGATTGGGAAAGGATCTTTCCCTATCCTAAATCAGATAGGGAACTAATATCCAGTATATATATATAAAGAACTCAAGAATGTGGACTCCAGAAAATCAAATAACCCCATTAAAAAATGGGGCTCAGAGCTAAACAAAGAATTCTCACCTGAGGAATACAGAAGGGCTGAGAAGCACCTGAAAAAAATGTTCAGCATCCTTAATCATCAGGGAAATGCAAATTAAAACAACCCTGAGATTCCACCTCACACCAGTCAGAATGGCCAAGATCAAAAATTCAGGTGACAGCAGATGCTGGCGAGGATGTGGAGAAAGAGGAACACTTCTCCATTGTTGGTGGGATTGCAAGCTTGTACAACCACTCTGGAAATCAGTCTGGCGGTTCCTCAGAAAATTGGACATAGTACTACCGGAGGATCCCGCAATACTCTCCTGGGCATATATCCAGAAGATGTTCCAACCGGTAAGAAGGACACATGCTCCACTATGTTCATAGCAGCCTTATTTATAATAGCCAGAAGCTGGAAAGAACCCAGATGCCCCTCAACAGAGGAATGGATACAGAAAATGTGGTACATTTACACAATGGAGTACTACTCAGCTATTAAAAAGAATGAATTTATGAAATTCCTAGGCAAATGGATGGACCTGGAGGGCATCATCCTGAGTGAGGTAACCCAATCACAAAAGAACTCACATGATATGTACTCACTGATAAGTGAATATTAGCCCAGAAACTTAGAATACCCAAGATATAAGATACAATTTGTGAAACACATGAAACTCAAGAAGAACAAAGACCAAAGTGTGGACACTTTGCACCTTCTTAGAATTGGGAACAAAACACCCATGGAAGGAGTTAAAGAGACAAAGTTTGGAGCTGAGACGAAATGATGGACCATCTAGAGACTGCTATACCTGGGGATCCGTCCCATAATCAGCCTCCAAACGCTGACACCATTGGATACAATAGCAAGATTTTGCTGAAAGGACCCTGATATAGCTGTCTCTTGTGAGACTGTGCCGCGGCCTAGCAAACACAGAAGTGGATGCTCACAGTCAGCTATTGAATGGATCACAGGGCCCCCAATGGAGGAGCTAGAGAAAGTACCCAAGGAGCTAAAGGGATATCTGCAACCCTATAAGTAGAACAACATTATGAACTAACCAGTACCCCCCGGAGCTCGTGTCTCTAGCTGCATATGTATCAGAAGATGGCCTAGTCGGCCATCAGTGGAAAGAGAGGCCCATTGGTCTTGCAAACTTTATATGCCTCAGTACAGGGGAATGCCAGGGCCAAGAAGTGGGATGGGTGGGTAGGGGAGTGGGGGGCAGGGTATGGGGGACTTTTGGGATAGCACTGGAAATGTAAATGAAGAAAATACCTAATTAAAAAAAAGGGAGAGAGAATGGAAGAATAGCATTGCAAGAAGTAGCTATCTCTAGAGTTGAAGGGATGGGTCCAAGGTAGGCCAACACATGGGCACTGTCCTGCCCCATTCAGGCTAACTTTCACACTGTTTGACAACATAGTTTGTAGCTGGCTAGACAGTGGGAAAGCAGCAAGGTAAAGCTGGGCAAGGATAGAGACAAGGGAGCTGCTTGCCATAGTGCTAGTGAGCTGTTGGCGGTGAGCTGCTGCCACCGAATATCCTGATTGCTAACAAGGATGTTAACTGCCGAGATGCTGGCAACTGCTGAATGGTGGGTTCTAGATCTTCTACACACCACTTGGACCATAGATGTCAGGAAAAGGAAACAAGCTAAACTAGAAAGACAAGTTCCTGATGTTGTCGGGTTTTGTACTGTTTCCAGCACCCTCACCTGACCAAGCTTGACATTGTGAGACCTAGTAACTGCTTACAATTCCAATATTACAAATCAAGCCCAAGAAATGGGGTGGGGTGGGGCAACTAGGAACTGTGAGGCCACAAACTGATAAATGGCATAACTTGTTCTGAAGTGGGAGTTAACTGGCTGGGTGAACTTCTAATATGGACTTACAGCTTGGGATGAGCAAGTGGTATGGCAGTATATATTATAATGGGAAGTTTTGGAGATTTTCAATACTGACTTCTTAGGGAAGATTACCCTAAAGCTTTATACATAACACTGTCTGCTTTTAAAGGAGGCCCCACTTTTTTTTCCATTTTTTTTTAAAGATTTATTTATTTATTATATGTAAGTACATTGTAGCTGTCTTCAGACACTCCAGAAGAGGGAGTCAGATCTTGTTACGGGTGGTTGTGAGCCACCATGTGGTTGCTGGGATTTGAACTCTGGACCTTCGGAAGAGCAGTCGGGTGCTCTTACCCACTGAGCCATCTCACCAGCCCTTTTTTTCCATTTTTTATTAGGTATTTAGCTCATTTACATTTCCAATGCTATACCAAAAGTCCCCCATATCCACCCACCCCCACTCCCCTGCCCACCCACTCCCCCTTTTTGGCCCTGGTGTTCCCCTGTACTGGGGCATATAAAGTTTGCAAGTCCAATGGGCCTCTCTTTGAGGCCCCACTTTTATGTAGCATCGTTACATATGTAATATGGATGTAAAACAACTTACATTTGGGAGCTGGGGATATGCCTCAGTTGGTTCAGTGCTTGCCTCGCATGCATGAAGCTCTAGGTTCTCTGTTCCTAGCATTGCATGGACTGGGCATAGTGGTACATGCCTGTAAATGGTCCAGCCACTTAAAAGGTAGTCAGGAGGACCACAATTACAAGGTCATCCTTGGCTAGATAGTGAGTTGAAGAAGCCAGGAAAAAAAAATAACCCTTCTATTTTGGCATTGAAATATCTATTCTGCGGATTAATTCAGCTAACAGAAACATACTTTGAATCTCTCATTGATAAAACACTGACTTCCCTCTATGGAACAAGAATTCACAGACAAAATAACAGCATCTTGGGTCCTGTTAGATGGCTCAATGGATACTGATGCTTTATGCATAAACCTGGTGACCTGAGTTCCAGCCCTACAACCCATACACAGGAAGGAGGAAAGAACCAATTCCTAAAAGTTGCCCTTTGACCTCATCTCTACAGGTATGCCCCTGCTACCCAACAATAATGATAACATAATTTAAAAAAATAACAGCATATAACATTCTCCTGCCACCATTACCCCCACCTTCATCAGACCTGTGACTCCTGAACCATACAAGTAAGCTTCCCTTCCTTCAGCTTGCTGAGCCCTCTGGGGACTTCCATTCTCCTGCCACCTTCATCAGGCCAGTGACTCCTGAACCATACAGGAAAGCTTCTCTTCCCACACCCATCTTCCCTGCTCACTTAGTCCTCAGGAGCAAGCAGAGCTGCCCTGAGCAAGCTGCTATCCCAGGGGGACCTCCATTCTCCTGCCACCTCTCTTCCCACCTTCATCAGACCTGCAGAGCCTGAACCATACAGGAAAGCTTCTCTCCCCTCCTCCCACCTTCCTTGCTCACATAGTCCTCTGGGCACGCCAAACTGCTCTGAGCAGCCTGCTAGACCAAAGGGACTGTCATTTTCCCAATAACTATCTGCCCACCTTTATTGGATCTACAGCTCCTGAACCATACAAACCTGTGGAACTGGAACCATATAGACCTGCAGTTTCACAACCATACAGCCCAGGGATACCCACCAGAGGCCTGTCACACCAGGACCATCCAGATCAACCACTGCCACCCAATAGCTACTACAAGAGCCTCCAGGGACCAAAGCCATCCAGTTGACCTTTAGCTCTTGAAAGAACACAATTGTCAAAATCCAGGGAAATATGACACCTTCAGAACACAGCTACCCCACTACAACTAGCTCTGGATATCTTAACATAACAGAAGCACAAGAAAATGACTGTAAATCCAATCTTGTAAAGATAGAGGTCTTTAAAGAGGAAATGGACACATCCTTTAAAGAAACACAGGAAAATACAATCAAACAGACAGAGGTCTTTAAAGAGGAAACAAATGAATTCCTTAAAGACATACAGGAAAAGACAATTAAACAGGTGACGGAAATGAATAAAACTGTGCAAGACCTGAAAGTGGAAATAGAAGCAATAAAGGAAACATAAACTGAGGAAACCCTGGAGCTGGAATCCTAGGGAAGAGAACAGGAAAAACAGACCCAAGCATCAGCAAGAGAATACAGGAGATGGGAGAGAGAATCGCAGGCATAGAAGATACAATAGTAGGAATTGATACTTCACCCAAAGAAAATGTTAAAGTTAAAAAATTCCTAACACAAATCATCCAGGAAATCCAGAATACCATGAGAAGACCTAACTATGAATAATAGGAATAGAAAAAGGTGAAGAGTCCTAGCTCCACAGCCCAGAAAATATTCAACAAAATCATATAAGAAAACTTTGTCAAGGTAAAAAAAGATATGCCTATAAAAATACATGAAGCGTATAGAACACCAATTAGACTGGAATAGAAAAGAATATCCTCCCACCACATAATAATCAAATACAAAATCTACAGAACAAAGAATATTAAAAGTGGCAAGGGAAAATGGCCAAGTAACATACAAAGGCAGACCTATCAGAATTATACCTGACTTCTCAACAGAGACTCTAGAAGCTAGAACGTCCTGGACAGGTATCTTGCAACCTCTAAAAAAAAAAAAAAAAAAAAACCACAGGTGCCAACCTATACTACTATATCCAACAAAACTCTCAATCACCATACATGGAGAAAACAAGATATTTCAAGATAAATTCAAATTAAAGCAATATCTATCCACAAATCCAGCCTTACAAAAAATACTAGAAGGAAAACTCCAACCCAAGGAGAATAACTACATCCAAGACAACACAGGAAATAAGTAATTCCACATTAGCAAGAACAAGGAAAGTATGCTTGCACATGTATGTGTGTGTCTGTGTGTGTGCACACGCACTCACACTCACACACACACATACACACACACCACCACCACCAACATCAAAATAACAGGAAATAAAATCACTGGTTGTATAAGTTAGGGTTTTACAGCTGTGAAGAGACATCATGACCAAGGCAACTCTTATAAAGGACAACATTTAATTGGGGCTGGCTTACAGGTTCAGAGGTTTAGTTCAGTATCATCAAGGTGGGAGTATGGCAGCGTCCAGGCAGGCATGGTGCAGGAGGAGATGAGAGTTCTACATCTTCATCTGAAGGCTGCTAAAAGACTGGCTTCCAGGCAACTAGAATGAGGGGCTTAAAGCTCACCTCTACAGTGATGCAACTACTCCAACAATACTATACCACCATAGTGCTATTCCCTGGGCCAAACATATTCAAACCACCACACTGGTCATTAATACCTTTCAACACCAATGGACTCAATTCCTCACTAAAAAAGACACAAGCTAACAGAAAGCATGTGAAAACAGGATCCATTATTCTGCTGCATATAAAAAACACACCTCAGCCATAAAAATAGACATTACCCCAGAGTAAAGGGCTAGAAAAAAGTTTTTCAAGAAAACAGACCCAAGAAGCAAGCTTGAGTAGCCATTCTAATATCTAATAAAATAGACTTTCAACCAAAATTAGTCGAAAGAGACAGGGAAAGACACTTCATACTCATCAAAGGAAAAAAATCTAACAAGATGATATTTCAGTTCTAAGCACCTAGGCCCCATATACAAGAGTACCCACATTTGTAAAAGCTTAAATTGCACATCAAACCCCAGACATTAATAGTGGGAGACTTCAACACCCTACTCTCACCAATGGACACGTCATCCAGACAAACCTAAACACAGACATAATGATATTAACAGATATTATGAATCAAATGGACTTATCAGACATCTACGGAATATTTCACCCAAACACAAAACAAAAAAAAAACTTCTTCTCAGCACCTCTTGGATCCTTCTCCAAAATTGACTACATAGTCAGTCACAAAGCAAGCCTCAACAGATACAGGAAAACTGAAACAACTCCTTGTATCTTATCAGAGCATTGTTTATTAAAGCTGGACTTCAGCAGGGCGTAGTGGTGCACGCCTTTAATCCCAGTACAGGCAGAGGCAGGCAGATTTCTGAGTTCGAGGCCAGCCTGGTCTACAAAGTGAGCTCCAGGATAGCCAGGGCTATACAGAGAAACCCTGTCTCGAAAAACAAAAACAAAAAACCAAAAGAAAGCAAGCAAGCAAGCAAGCAAGCAAGCAAGCTGGACTTCAAAGACACAAGAAATACCAGAAAGGCTACACACTCATGGAAATTGAACAACTCTCTCAATGATCTCTGGGTCAGGGAAGAAATAAAGAAATTAAAGACTTCCTAGTATTCACCCCAAATCTATCGGACACAATGAAAGAAAGCAGCACTAAGAGGAGTGTTCACAGCACTAAATGCCTCCAGAAGAGAGTTCTCTTACCAGCAATTGAAAAGTACACCTGGAAGCTCTAGAGAAAAAAAAAAAAAAAAAAAAAGCATGGGCTGGAGAGATGGCTCAGAGGTTAAGAGCACTGACTGCTCTTCCAGAGGCCCTGAGTTCAATTCTCAACAACTACATGGTGGCTCACAACCATCTGTAATAGGATCCAGTGCCCTCTTCAGGTGTGTCTGAGGACAGCAACCGTGCTGTGCGCTCAAATAGATAGATCTAAAAAAAATAAATAAATAAGGAAGCAAGCACACCAAAGAGGAGTAGAAGACAGGAAATAATCAAAATCAGGGCCAAATCAATCAGAAACAAAGAAAACAATACAAAGAATGAAACCAAGAGCAGGTTCTTTGAGAAAACTCAGTAAGATAGAAAAACCTTAGCCTAACTAACCAAAAGACAATATCCAAATAAACAAAACCAGAAATGAAAAGGGAGACATAACAACATACACTGAGGAAATTCAAAGAACCATTAAGTCTTACTTCAAAGGCCTGTATTCCACAAAATTGGAAAATCTTAATGAAATGGCTGATTTTCTAGACAGATACTATTTACCAAAGTTAAGTCAAGATCAGGTGAACTATCTAAAGAGTCCCATAACCCCTAAGAAAATAGAAGCAGCTGTTAAAAGTCTCCCAACCAAAAGGGTCACATGGTTTTTGTGAAAATTCTAAGAGATTTTCCAAAGAAGAGCTAATACCACTCAAACTATTTCACAAAGTATTCCACAAAATAGAAACAGAAGGAACACACTGCCAAACTCATTCTATGAGGTCACAGTTACCCAGATTCCTAAAACAAACAAAGACTCCAAGACCCAAGGGGATGACCTTAGTCAAACTACTCATCAGTGGGGAAATGGAACCTGAAGAGACCACCTCCAGTAGATAGGCGTGCCCCCCAGTTGAGGGATGGGGCCACTCACCCACCTCAAAAAATTTGACCCAGAATTGTTCCTGTCTAAAGGAAATGCAGGGACAAAAATGGAGCAGAGACTCAAGGAAAGGCCATCCAGAGATCACCTCAACTTGGGATCCATTCCATGCATAGACATCAAACCCCAACACTATTGTTGATACCATGTTGTGCTTGTAGATAGGAGCCTGGCATGGTTGTCCTGTGACTCTACTAGCAGCTGACTGAGACAGAGGCATATGCTTAAAGCCAACCACAGGACTGAGCCTGGGGATCCCTATGGAAGAGTTAGGGGAAGGATTGAAGGAGCTGAAGGGCATGGCAACCCCATAGGAAGACCAACATTGTCAACTAACCTGGATGCCTAAAAGCAACTCTTAAGGACTAAGTCACTAACCAAAGAGCATGCATGGGCTGGCATGTAGCACTCACTACATATGTAGCAGAGGACTGCGTTATCTGGCTTCAGTGGGAGGAATGTGCTAGGTTCTTTGTAGGCTTGATGCCCCAGAGAAGTGGGATGCTAGAGGGGGAGGGGGTAGGGGAGCACCCTCTTAGAGGCAAAAGGGAGGTGGACAGAGTTGCAGTCTCATGGAGGGGGGACTGGTAATGCAGATAATATTTGAAGTGTAAATAAATAAGACGATAGAAAAACAAAGAAAGAGAACTTCAGACCAATTTCTCATAAAAACATTGATGCAAAAAAACTCAATAAAATCCTTGCAAACTGAATCCAGGGATATATCAAAACCATCATCTATCATGATCAAGTAGGCTTCATGCCAGGGGTTCAGGGATGATTCAATATATAAAAAACAATTAGCATAATCCACCATATAAACAAACTCAAAAGAAAAAAATCACATGCTTCTCTCAGATGCTGAAAAAGCCTATGACAAAATCTAACACTCCTTCTTCATGTTACTAGTAGTAAAGAATCAGGGATACAGGGCACATACCTATACACAATCAAAGCAATATACAGCAAGCCAATAGCCAACATCAAACTAAATGGAGAGAAATTTGAAGCAATTCCACTAAAATCAGGAACAAGACAAGGCTGCCCACTAAAAGAAGATCAGGGGGATACAAACTGGAAAAAAAGAAGTTAGGTATCAATACTTGTGGATGATATGACAGTATACATAAGTGACCCCAAAAGTTCTCCCAGAGAACTCCTACAGCTGATAAACACCTTCAGCAAAGTGGCTGGGTACAAAATTAACTCAAAGAAATCAGTAGCCCTTCTTTATACAAATGATAAACAAATGGCTGAGAATGAAATTAGGGAAACACCCTTTACAAAAGCCACAAAAAATATAAAATACCTTGGTATGACTCTAACCAAGAGAAAGATCTGTATGACAAGAACTTCAAGTCTCTGAAGAAAGAAATCAAAGAAGATCTCAGAAGATGGAAAGATCTCCCATGCTCATGGATCGGCAGGAGTAATATAGTAAACATGGCCATCTTGCCAAAAGCAATCTACAGAGTCAATGCAATCCCCACCAAAATTCCAACTCAATTCTTTATAGAGATTTTCAACCTCTATGGAAAAACAAAAACCCCAAGATAGGAAAAACAATTCTGAACAATAAAAGAACTTTGTGAGGAATCACCATCCCTGACCTCAAGCTGCATTACAGAGCAATAGTGATAAAAACTGCATGGTAGCTGGGCGGTGGTGATGCATGCCTTTAATCCCAGCACTCAGGAGGCAGAGGCAGGCGGATTTCTGAGTTCGAGGCCAGCCTGGTCTACAAAGTGAGTTCCAGGACAGCCAGGGCTATACAGAGAAACCCTGTCTCAAAAAACCAAAAAAAAAAACCAAACCAAAACAAAACAAAAAACAAACCAAAAACCAAAAAACCAAACCAAAACCAAAACCAAACCAAACAACAAACAAAAAAAACCCTGCATGGTATTGTTACAGAGACAGGCAGGTAGATCAATGGAATAGAATTGGAGACCCAGAAATGAACTCACACACGTATGGACACTTGGTTTTTTTCAACTAAAGAAGCCAAAAGCATATAATTGAAAAAAAGAGACAGCATCTTCAACAAATGATGCTGGTCTAACTGGATGCCTGCATGTAGAAGAATGCAAATAGATGTAAATTCATCACCCTGCACAAAACTTAAGTCCAAGTAGATCAAGCACCTCAACATAAAACTCAGTACACTAAATGTTACAGAAGAAAAAGTGAGAAATACCCTTGAATGTATTATGGCTCAGGTTCTAAAATCAACAATTGATAAATGGGACCTCATGAAACTGCAAAGCTCTGTAAGGCAAAGAACACTGTCAGTAGTATAAAATATCAGCCTACAGATTGGGAAAGGATCTTCACCAACTCTACATCTGCAGAGGGCTAAAATCCAAAATTTACAAAGAACTTAAGAAGTTAGACACTGTGGTGGTCTAAGTATGCTTGGTCCATGAGGTGGTACTGTTAGGAGGTATGGCTTTGTTGAAGGAAGTGTGGCTATGGGCTTCAAGACCCTTGTTCTAGCTGCTTGGAAGCCAATCTTCTCCTAGTGAAGATTTAGAAGCTTTTGTGATTTCACATGAAGATGTAGAACTCTCAGAGCCTCCTGAACCATGCTTGCCTGAATGCTGCCATGCTCCCACCTCAATGATAATGGACTGAATCTTTAAGCCAGCTCCAAATAAATGTCCTTATAAGAGTTGCCTTGGTCATGGTGTCTGTTCACAGCAGTAAAAGCCTAATTAAGACAGACATCAACAACACAAATAACTCAATTTAAAAAATGGGGTACTGAGCTAAACAGAGAATTCTCAACAGAGGAATCTCGAATGGCTGAGAAGCACTTAAAAAATGCTCAAAGCCCTTAGTCATCAAGGAAATGCAAATCAAAACAACTTTGAGGTTCCATCTTACACCCATTAGAATGCCTAAGATCAAGAATTCAAGACATAGTACATGCTAACAATGATGTGGAGCAAGGGAAACACTTCTTCATTTCTGGTTGGAGTATAAACTTGTACAACCACTTTGGAAATCAATTTGGTAGTTTCTCAGAAAACTGGGAATAGTTAGTTCTACTTCAAGACTCAGCTATACCATTCCTGGGCATATACCCAAAAGATGTTCCAACATCCCAAAAAGATACTTATTCAACTATGTTCAAAGCAGCTTTATTTGTAATAGCCAGAAACTGGAAACAACCTAGATGTCTCTCAACTGAAGAATGGATAAAGAAAATGTGGTACACTTATACAATGGGTACACTTATACAATGGAATACTATTCAGACATGAGTTTTGCAGGGAAATGGATAGAACTTGAGAATATCATCCTGAGTGAGGTAACCCAGAGCCAGAAGGACATGGATGGTATGTACTCACTTATAAGTGGATATTAGCCATAAAATACAGGATACACACACAACATACCACAGACCCAAAGAACAAGAAGGAAGGCCCAAGGGAGGATATTTGAATCTCACTTAGAAGCGGGAATAAAAGAGTCATAGGAAGGGTGGGTTATTTTTGGCTCACAGTTTGAGGCACAGTCTGTCTTGGTGGGAAAGGCATGACAGCAGGTCATGCTGCAGCTACAGCTGCAGTGGGGGAAGCAGAGTGGTGCTAAGCTTCTTTGCTCTTTCGCTTCATACGGGAGGGACCCCACCCCATGCAGCAGTGCTGCACCCATGCAAGGAGGATCTTCCCGCCTCAAGGAACTAAATCTAGACATCCCTCAGACATGCCCAGAAGCTCGTCTCCTAGGCGAGGCTAGACTATTTGTTTATTCATAAGCATTTTGAGAATTCCAAGGCAAAGGCTGAATAAAGTAGGAGAGGAGAGGCTAGTAAGAGGAAAGGTACTAGGCTGGAGAAATGGCTCAGCGGTTAAGAGCACTGACTGCTCTTCCAGAGGTCCTGAGTTCAAATCCCAGCAACCACATAGTGGCTCACAACCATCTGTAATGAGATCCCATGCCCTCTTCTGGTGTGTCTGAAGACAGTTACAATGTACTCATCACATATATAAAATAAATAAATAAAATCTTTAAAAAAAAAAAAAAAGAGGAAAGGTACTGTTCCACCCTTAATTCACCCACTCGCAAGCACAGTGTTGAGTGAATAGATTTTGGCATCGGGCAGAGCTTGTCATCAGCTGTGTGATCTTGAACAACAGAAACTTTCTAAGATTTTTGTCTCAGCAGCCTCACAATGAGGACAATAGCTATACCACTGGGCATGCACACACATGAGCACCTGCACACACAAAAGTGCAATACACCATGCACATGACATAATCTCACACAAAGCACCTTAAGACAGTGTTCTGAAGACTAGAGAGCCTATGTAAAGTCCTCAAGCTGCTGCCACTTTAGACAGTAATGTGCCTTGGAGGTCACAGATCAAACCCATTTGTGGATACTAGGGAATATCTCCTTGAAGGGATATTGTTTAAGCATAGTTGCAATGAACAACAAAAGGCTGCTGAGATGGCTTAGCAGATAAAGGTGCCCGATGACCTGGTATGATCCCTCAAAACACATGATGGAAGGAGACAAATGACTCCCCAAATCTGTCCTCTGGCATCATGCATACCATGGCAAATTTGCACACTAAAGAAAAGACAGCAGGGTAGGGGGATTTAGTACAGCTGAGCTAGCCATGAACAAATGCAAGAAAAGTGGGGACTTAATTTGGTCCAATAGAGAGGATATTAAAGAGGCAGAGGCAGAGGCAGAGGCAGGCGGATTTCTGAGTTGGAGGCCATCCTGGTCTACAAAGTGAGTTCCAGGACAGCCAGGGCTACACAGATAAACCCTGTCTTGAAAAACCAAAAACCAAACAAAACAAAAAACAAAACAAAACAAAACAAAACAAAACAAAACAAAAAAGAGGGTATTAAAGGATATATTAGTAAACAGAGTTGCAACGGCCTGTGTGATTTATAGTTTGGAAAAGTAAATAGAACCAGGATCTTGACGTTCCCACAACAGAATGGGTTTGATTTTGTGACAGGACAAGACAGTTCCTCCATCTTGTATTCTTGCTGGGGTCATTTCAGGTTTAACTAGAATTTGAACTCTATGATGTAGAATTGCACCATAAATTATCCAACCCTATTCTAGAAACCAAAACTCAAGATGCAAACCTTCTCCTCCAGCTAACAGTTTATCATAGCTTTTGTTAAAATGCCTGTTTGTGTAAACCTTCCCCTCTAGCTAACAGCTTATCTTGGCTTATAGCTTCTGTTAAATTGCTTGCATGTATAAACCTCCCCTCCAGCTATTGAGAGAGAGAGAGCAGTATGTGGTTTTCTTTTCTCTTTTCTTTTCCTTTCCTTTCCTTTCTTTTCTTTCTTGTTTTGCAGTGCTGAGATCGAACCCAGGACCTCAAGCATGCTAGGCAAGTGCTCTACCACTGTGCTATATCCCCAGCCCTTCTTTTCTGTTTCTGTTTCTTTTTTCTTTTTTTCTTTTTCTTTTTGGCGTTTAAAAGACCCTTAGTATATATGCTCAGGGCTACACTTGGGTCCCTAAAAATCTGAGTGTAGTCCCAGCTGGCTGGAATAGACTTTCAATTGGCTATAAACTGTGTCTTGAAGGGTCATTTCTGGTAGGCCCCCTGCAACAATTTCTCTTATTTTGCTGCCCCATGTCCTACTGAATAGACCTGATTAACCAAACAGTACCACGCGCACTCATGTACTTGTAGGCTAAGCCAAGTTTTGTTCCTGTTTTCACTGATCCTTGGCCCTCATTTCCCAGCCTCCCTTGAGTGTTTTCTGCTGACTGGAGACAACCAGTAGAAACCTGTTGGAGAACTGGGAAAGTTGTTCTATAAATTAAAAGATACATCTCCTGCTCCCCTTTCTTTTTATGCCAAGTGTACGGATCTTGTGATCATAAGCTTATGGAGCAGAGGACTCGGGTACAGGAGAGACGCTGAAGCAAATTCCCGATAGCCCAGGGCTTCGGACACCTTGGTATCTAAGAAAAGCAAAGCCCTGTGCACTGGCAGCCATACTTTCTAGACTTGGGACCCAAATCCCTCCTAACTGACACAATGACGGAGAATGAAAAAAGCTGGTCCTGGTCACGCATGCCTGCAACCTCAGCATTCCAGAGACAATAGCAGGAGGACCAATTAAAGATCATCACCAGCTACACAGCAAATTCAAGGCCAGCCTGACTTTACAAGTCTGTGTCTCAAAAATTTTCATTAAAAAATAAAGTAGTGTTTTCTTCAGGCTGGGCTTCACTTATTTTTGCTTTTCTGAAGTCAGAGCCCACAGTGTTACAGACTAAGACACACTCCGGTATTTGGCTGAGGTCAGCCTAGGACTGGGCAAGTCTATAAATGAGCTGTTACAACTACATACCAGGGACAGATGGGCTAAAGCTCAGTTCCGTGACTCATCAAAACAGGATGTGAATAGTCTCTTCAATCTATTTATTGTTTGTTCTATCTGTAAACATGCTCTCTCGTAAAGATTTAATGCTGTGACCTTAAATCATGACCCACAGTGTCAGATTATGGAATGCAACATCCATAAAGAGTCACTAACTGGCTTTTACACACATTCAGCAGGACAGATTGGCACCTTTTGCCAAATATAAGGCAATTTTGTCTAACTTTTCTGCAGTTAGGTGGAGATTCTAAGGGCTAATTAAAGGTTGGACCCAATGTCAGGATTCAAGGTACAGTTTCATTCTCTTGTACTTAGACATCTTGGTATAGAACACACCTTTAATAATCTTTTGACAGCCTGGCGTGGTGTTGCACGCATTTAATCCCAGCACTCGGGAGGCAGAGGCAGGCAGATTTCTTAGTTCAAGGCCAGTCTGGTCTACAAAGTGAGTTCCAGGACAGCCAGGGCTATCCAGAGAAACCCTGTCTCGAAAAAAAATAAAAACAAAACAAAAAAATCTTATGACAACATTCAGAGGAAATAATTTATTTAGCCTTCATAAATAGCGAAACAAATTTCAAGTTTACAAGACCAGTATGGGGTTTATATGTGTAATCTCAGGACTTAGGGAGCAGATGCAGAAGTAATACAAATGCAAGAGCAGCCTGGGTCACACAATTAAAAGTTCAGTTCTACCTGGACCACAGAGTGAGAACCGTCTCAAATCCCAACCCCCACCAAAGCAACTATAAAACTCAGGTTATAATTTCTATTTTCTTCTGGAATATGCTTCTCTCTAAACTTTATTTAGTTTGGAATTTGGAGTTTCTCTTTTGATTCATTCCATCTTCTTTAAAACCTGTAGAGAACCAAGAGCTTGGAAATGTGGTTTTAATTGGGAATACCAGACTCAAGAGTTCACATATATTCCTTGTAGAGCTCAGGGAATCCCATAGCTGCACTGGGCAGTGCAGACCTGACCTGAGCCCTCTGTCCGCAGCCTTGCTTTGAGCCTAGCACAAAAGTGACTCGTTTAAACGGTACTGGCTTCCCAACATTCTCCTAAATGTCATAGTCGTCCTTTCTTTCCCTTCATCTGGCAGCCTAAGCATTATCCCCGTCCCATCATGCTGTCTGCATTTCTGTATACCATGTGTGTGCCATGGAGGCCAGAAGAGGTTGTTGTATCCCCTGGAGCTGAAGTAACAGGTAGTTGTGAGCCCCCTCACCAGGGTGCTGTGGACTACACTTCAGTCCTCTGTAAGAGCAGCCAAGAGCTCTTAACTACCGAGCAGTTTCTTCGGAACTACTCCCATAGGCTTTACACGGAAAGATATCAGTCAGCCTGGGAGCAGCAGTCACCCAAAGGTGCTGGCTCTTTTTAGCTGTAGTGATCCCTTGGGAGAGAGGTCATTTTCTGTTACTAATCAGTTGGCTTTATCTGTGTATCCTTCCAGCTTAATGAACGGCTGGGCAAATTCATACTTTCTCACTCTGAGCTGATTTACTTTCTTAGTCCCTTTTGGCCAAGAGCCATGTAATTTATCCCCCAGAACATTCTTTTGCGAAATCCAGAACTGCCCTACTGAAATCCAGTCAATGGAAGGCCATGCAGGCAGCTGGCCTGGAGTCAAGCTTTTGTGTTCTTTTCCTTGTAAGAGAAACTGTTAACTTATGTAACAATGACTGAACAGTAGCATTTGTGAGTTAAGATAACACATTTGAACACTGCAACATAGACAAATGTAACATGTTTGTTACAGAGTAAGCTTTGTAGTGAACTTTGAAATGGAGTCAAGTGAATCTAAACTAAACTCAAACAGGCTGTCTTCCCTAATCTATTTTTGGCCAGGTGTGGGGTGGGGGGTGGGGGGACTATAAAGTCTTTTTTTGTTTTTTGTTTTTTGTTGTTGTTGTTGTTTGAGACAGGGTTTCTCTGTTGTAGCCCTACCTGTCCTGGCACTCACTTTGTAGACCAGGCTGGCCTCGAACTCAGAAATCCACCTGCCTCTGCCTTCCAAGTGCTGGGATTAAAGGCGTGCACCACCACTGCCCGGACAACCTAGTTTTCCAAGAAGTCCTTCTTCCCTATAGAGTACTTGTTGATAAGTACAATCACCCAGGAAGCTAATTGGTAAGCTCGCTGGCCTATCATAAATGTCTATACTTAAGGAAGTTGAATAGATGGTAAATACAGTTTCAGTAGTTGCTTTTTTTCTCTCCCGAGACAGGGTTTCTCTGTGTAGCCCTGGCTGTTCTGGAACTCACTGTATAGATAGACCAGGCTGGCCTCCAACTCACAGAGATCTACCTGCCTTTGTCTTTCAAGTGCTAGGATTAAAAGTGCATTCCAACAGCACTGGGCTAAGTTGCTTCTCTACATTTGAGACAAATCACAAACGGCAGTCAGGCGTATTGTTAGACCTAAGAAGCAACTAAAGCTGCAAAGGACAATATTAAAACTATGGCCACACGTATTATCAAAGTTGCTTTACAGTGTCTCACTGTGCAGCCCTGGCTGGCCTAGAATTCACTAGGTAGACCAAACTATCTTAGAACTTACAAAGATCCGATTGCTTCTTCCTCCCCAGTGCTGGGCTTAACGGCATGTACCATTGCCTGGCTACAGTTTTGAAGATCTCAACAATTTAATCCTTACCTGGCAAAACGGAGAAATTTCTCCTGTTGTGAGTAGATGAAATCTGGCCACATCAGGCTGTGACCCAGTCACCCTGTGCTCTATGGACATCATATAACCTTTGAGATACCTGGGTCTACGGAGCAACAACCTGGAATATTAGTCTTCTGCTGGGTAACAGTGCCAGGCAATGACCTTCTCATTATATCTAGCAAGATGTCTTCCTGTAATCTTCCCCCAGAGGACAAAGTGTCTGCTTTTCAATTGTGAAGAGGTTTCTTGTCCTCAGCACCACTGACCAAAACGTCGCTGTTGTAGGAGGACTGTCCTATGCACTATAGGAGCTTCCCAGTGCCACTTGCTTCTACCACCCCCACACCCCCATACCTGACAATGAAAAATGCTTCCAGAGGTTGCCAACTGGTTCCCAGAGAGCAGAGGAGATGCTGCCAATGCCACTGCTTCAGAGGCTGTGCTGAAAAGTCTCCTTGGGCCTGTGAATAAGAGCAAAAGTGATTTGGGCAGTGAAGAGTTGAGCAAAATGTAATCTCTTTTCTTTTTGTTTTTAAATTGAGATAAGGTCTTACTATGTAAGCCTGGTTGGCCTGGAACTGTATTTAGAGCAGGGTGGTCTCTAACTTGCAGAGAGCTGCCTGTTCTGGGATTAAATGTGTGCATGTACCGTGCCTTAATTTCTTGAGATAAGGTCTTATTTTATTTTCCTGAGACAAGGTCCAGTCTAGCCTTAAACATACAGATACTTGAAGATGGCTTACAACTTCTTATCCTCCCATCTCCATTTCCCAAGTATTGAGATTACAGGTATCTACTACCATGCCCAAATGATAGGGATTGAAGATGGGTTTTGTGCATGTTAGGTACAAACTGAGCTCCATGCCCAGACTAAGATGAGGTATCTTCAAAAATATTTAGCTGCAGTTATAGACAAGTATCACCATTATTGGAAAGAAAAGTCAACATTTTTCAAGTGGAAAAATATTAGCAAGATTTTTTTTGCTGTAATAGTTGTATTTTTTAAAAATTTTAAAAAAAAAGATTTATTTATTATTATATTTAAGTACACTGTAGCTGTCTTCAGATGCACCAGAAGAGGGCGTCAGATCTCATTACGGATGGTTGTGAGCCACCATGTGGGTGCTGGGATTCAAACTCAGGACCTTTAGAAGAGCAGTCGGTGCTCTTAACCACTGAGCCATCTCTCCAGCCCCTTAAAAAATGTTTTTTTAAGTTTTGCTGATGCTCAGAACAGATATAGAATGGACAGACATATTTATAAGTATAGTTGGGGGCAGCTAAATAAAATCAGAAAGGAAGTCCCAGGCTTTGATTCCAGTTTCTAGTTCATCTTTACAGTTTGGACCGATTCATGCTAGAGGTGGGAAGGGCAGGCACACACATGATAGAGGTCAAAAGGGAATCTTTCAACTTTCCCTACCAGTGCTGGTTTTACAAACTTGTGAATTTGCTGAGTGTGGTGGTACACACCTTCAGTCTCAACACTCAGAAGGCTGAGACAGGAAGATCTCTGTAAGCTGGAGGCAGCCTGGTTGACTTAATGAGTTTTAGGTCTTAACAACAGTGAAACAAAGTAACAAAGAAAAAAATCAAGAAGAAGCTAGTCATTTTCTCTAGGCCTTAATGATGTGACAGAGCAACTCTGGAGGCACCAGCGGAAGAGAAGCAAGTAGAATCCTCTCCTGGGGTAAAACACAATTTATTCACAAGGACAGAAAAAGTACTGGGGGGGTAGGAACACAACATGTCACAACAGTGGGGCACTGGCAAGCTTCCGGGCTTTTTTCCCTTTAAAAAAAATGTGACTTTCCTTTGTTGCTGCCTCCCTCCACCCCCACCCCCACACCCGCCTGCATGTGCCAAAAAGAGTGCATTGGATGCCCTAGAGCTGAAGATATACAAGCAGCTGTGAGCCACTACACGCACACATGCTGGGAATTGAACTCTTGTCCTTTAGAAAAGCAGCAAGCCCTCTTTTAACTAACTACTGAGTCATCTCTCTTGCCTCCAGCCCTTGTTGATTTCTATCTTAGAGTATTATAGCATTGCCTTTCATTGACAAAGTTACTGAAGAAAGGAAGCAACTTTGTTGACAACTACTGTAGCAAAGTATGTGCAATTAGGAACACATTTCCTTTCACCTGAAGGTCCACAATCTCTGACAAGTATTCAAGCGATTTAATTTACATACAAATGACCTAGGAAGACTAAACTTCTTTGATTGGCTAGCATCCCATAGTTTTCTCCTAGCACCTCCCCACTAAACCTCCAGCCCAAAGAATCCTTACAATAGTTTTGAGTTCAAAGATGAAAAGGCTGAAGCAAATCAAACTAGTATTTATATTTAACTAATCTAGTATGCCTTTCTATTTATTTGTTTGTTTGTTTGTTTAATTGTGGTTTTCTGAGACAGAGTTTCTCTGTGTAGCTCTGGCTGTTCTGGAACTCCATCTGTATACCAGGCTGGCCTAAAATTCAAAGATCCAACTGCCTCTGTCTCTGTGTAATCCCAGGAGGCTGAGGCAAGGGGATCATTATGAGTTCAAGGCCATCTGAGTGGAGATGCAGGATATTGGGTAAAGGAAGACAGTGGTTGCTACTGTCTTAGGGTTTTACTGCTGTGAACAGACACCATGACCAAGGCAACTCTATAAGGGCAAGCATTTAATTGGGGCTGGCTTACAGTTTCAGAGGTTTAGTCTGTTATCTTCATGGTGGGAAACATGGCAGGATGCAAGCAGACATGGTGCTGGAGAAGGAGCTGAGAGTTCTACATCTTGATCTACAGGCCCCAAAAGGAGACTGTGTGCCACACTTGAGCACAGGAGACCTCAAAGGCAATCCTCACAGTGTCACACTTCCTCAAACAAAGTCTCAGACAGTGACACTTCCTATGGCCAAGTATTCAAACACATGAGTCTATGGAGCCATATCTATTTAAAGCACTACACTGGCTTAGGATAAAAAGCCTATGCGGCCTTGGAGACAGCAATAAACTAGGTACCTAAGAAAGGCACATTTCAGTTCCTAGCGGGTGTAAAGAGTAAGGTTGTGTGTGTGCAGCATTTAACATGTTTTGTTTCCTAGATCCAGCAACTGTAGTATCACAAAACACCTTGTTTATCTGTGTCTGGTAGCACTTGACATTAGCAATGGGACCCTGTCCTCATGCTCTCCCATGAAAGCAGAAAGTTCTGAGTGGCATGGCTGGATCCTAACTACTTTGTGATCCGTTGGAAGGCAGGATGGCACACACAGCCTTTCAGCTGGGCTAATCTCCAGGGGACCATGACAAAAGCAGGAGCTTGAGCAGGTGCTTCTCGCCTGAGCTACTTCCTCATCTGTGCACCAAGACAGCCTCATTTCATTGTGATTGAGAAGAATTAAGGCCTGGAATTGCTGGGGATGTAGCTCAGGTGGTGGAGTGCTTGCCTAGCAACTACAAAGCCCTGGATCCCATCCACAGCAATTCAGAAAAAGAAATACTTGGTATGCTGGTGCAGGCCTGGACTGGGAAGTAGGAGAATGATCAAATAGACTTGAAGGTCATGCACTCTACTCAACATATGGAGTTTGAGCCCAGCCTGAGCTATAGGAAAACCTATCTCAAAACAAACAAAACAAAACGCAAACCAAACCAAAAGTGAAACTAAAACCACCAAAACAAAGGAAACACTTTGGGTCCTCACCTGTGGTTCAATTCATTTTGCATAGCGGCTCTGAGACTCTGCCTATTTGTGAGACTTGAGGGCACTGGAACTTGGCCATCAGCTAAGATGCTGATGATGGCTCTGCTGTTTACTGTGCTGAGATTTGTTTGGACTCTTCTTGAAGAGAGACCCTGTAATCTTTCGGGAGCTTCCAGAGTCTTGTAAATTTCATGTGTTTCTTGTACATCCTTAGCTTTCTGAGTCTTTTACCTCTCTCCAGAATTGAATGTTTCAATTCAGAGGAAATAAATTGAAACAGAACCACAGGTGGGCTGCTCATTAACAAAGAAATGAGGCAAGGGAAAAATCCATTCCCTAAGGAAGAATAATTAGACTTTTTTTTGAAACAGGGTTTCTTTGTATAGACCGGGCTGGCCTCTAACTCAGAGCTCTGCCCGCCTCTGCCTTCTGAATGAATACTGGGATTAAAAGCCTGCACACCTGGCTAATAATTAAGATTCTAAATGGGGACTTCCTTTCCTTCAAAAGTGCCTGTCTTTTTCTTCTTTTTTGTTTGCTCATTAGCAACCATTCATTTATAGGATATTTAATTTTAGTATAGCTAGAAAAAAATTAATGTTCTAAGCCTAGGAATTTTTGAGATAAGACCTCACTGTGTATCCCTAATTAGCCTAGAAATCCCTATGTAGACCAGGCTGGCCCTGAACTCACAGTGCTCTGCTTATCTACACATCTCACCCTGATAGTTTCCTTCTACCCACATATTGGCAAGACTCTCTCTAGGTAGAACCTTACTATCTAGTAAAATACAAAAAGGTAAGGTTTGTGGCTGTTTATACAAGAAAACACAATTGCAATCCTAGTAACATACAGAACTGTAAAGTATTAGAGAAGACTCTATGGATCATCTTATACAACCATCTTTTGTATGTAACAACCAGAATGTCTTAGCAGAAGTCAATAATGTTTTCTTTCCTTCTTTTTTTCTTTCTTTCTTTCTTTTTTTTTTCTTTTTTGGTTTTTCAAGATGGGGTTTCTCTGTGTAGCCCTGGCTGTCCTGGAACTCACTCTGTAGACCAGGCTGGCCCTAAACTCAGAAATTCTCCTGCCTCTGCCTCCCAAGTACTGGGATTAAAGGCATGCGCCACCACTGCCTGACCATCAATATTGTTTTCAAAAGAGAGAAAAACCTTTCAATAAGAAAAGTCAAAACTGGAAAAGGAATGGTCTGATTCGAGCTGACACGAATTTATTGTCTGTTCCTCATGAAAATTAAAAAGACAAGAAATGACCTTATATCAGTGTGATGGGTATTCCTGGTTGTCAACTTGACTATATCTGGAATGAACTACAATCCAGAAATAGAGAGCACACCTGTGATCCAGATGGGTTTTTTTCCCTTTTTCCTTCCTTCCTTTCTTTCTTTCTTTCTTTCTTTCTTTCTTTGTTTTTTTTGTTTTTGGAGACAGGGTTTCTCTGTGTAGCTCTGGCTGTCCTGGCACTCACTTTGTAGACCAGGCTGACCTCGAACTCAGAAATATACCTGCCTCTGCCTCCAGAGTGCTGAGATTAAAGGCGTGCGCCACCACTGCCCGGCATGATCCAGATCTTGAGGCTAGAAGACACAGGCTTCTAACCCAGATCTTGACATGGGACAACACACACCTTTGATCCAGAATTTAAGGCATAGTAGCCATGAAAAATTTAGGCTCAGGCAAGGTAGTATACGCCTTTAATCCTAGGAGACTGCGGTAAGCAGATCTCTGAGTTCAAGGCCTGCCTGAGAGAGCAAGTTTCAAAACCAGGTGTGGTAGTACACTCCTTAAATCTGGGCCACACCTTCTGCTGGAGGCCTATGTAAGGACAATGGCGGAAGGCTCTCTCTCCCTCCTTTGCCTGCTTGACCTTACTTTCCAGCACATCTGTTGGAACCTACTTCTTCAGGATTCCAGCTTATAGAGAAGGCCAGCTGAAATACCTAGTCTCATGGGAATGAGCAACTACTAGATTCTTGAACGTCCCATTCACAGTTGCCCATTGTTGGGTTAGTTGTACTGCAGACTATTAATCACTACAATAAATTCCCTTAGTACATAGAGACATTCTGTAAGTTCTGACTCTAGAGAACCCTGACTAATACAGTCTTCTAGAATGGACATGAATAAAAAGTATACAAATGATGAAGATGGTGAGCAAAAAGAACCCTTGTATACTGTTGGGGAGAATTCAAAATCTCCACAGGCACTTTGGAAAACAGCATGAAGGACCTAAAATCACTAAAGAGATTACTGAGTCAGTAATTAAATTTTCTGGGTATACATTAAAAGGGAATGAAATTACTATGCCACATATCTGCACAACTCTCACTTTTTTTATTTTTAATTTTTTTTTTTTTTTTTTTTTAAACAGCAAGTTTAATTTCTTTTTTTTTTTTTTTTTTTTTTTTTTACTTTTTTTTTTTTTATTTATTTATTATATGTAAGTACACTGTAGCTGTCTTCAGACACTCCAGAAGAGGGAGTCAGATCTCGTTAGGGATGGTTGTGAGCCACCATGTGGTTGCTGGGATTTGAACTCTGGACCTTCGAAAGAGCAGTCGGGTGCTCTTACCCACTGAGCCATCTCACCAGCCCTATTTTTAATTTTTGAGACAGGGTTTCTCTCTGTAGCTTTAGCTGTCCTGGAACTCATTCTGTAGACCAGGCTGGCTTTGAACTCAAAGAGATCTGCCTGCCTCTGTCTCCTGAGTGCTGGGATTAAAGGTGTGTACCATCACCACCATGCTAATGCTTTTTTATTTTTGAGGCAGGTTCTCATATACTCTACACTGGCTTTGAACTCATTAGGGCGTTGAGAGCATCTTTAGCTCCTGGTCTTCCTGCCTCTAATTCCAAAGTGTTTCAATTACAGCACTACACTGGACAAATACAGCATTATCCATAATAACCAAGATACAGAAATAACCTGTGTTTATCATGGAGAGAAATCAAATGGATAGAAAAGATGTAGCTGAGTGGCAGAGAATGATAGGCATAGCTCTATCGAGGTCCTGTGGTTTATCTTCAACACACCCACAAAAAAAATGTGTGTGTCTCATCATGTACAGTGTCCTAGCATTCAGGAGTGAGGCAGGGGGGATTTAGCTTACAGTCAGTCTGAGTTATACTGTGAGACTGTAGACATGTCTATTATATATCATACACAATGAAATGTCACCTGCAACAACATGTATGGATCAAGAGGACATTACATATTGTCAAATAAGACAGGCACACAAAGCCAGTATCTCTTCTCACTTCAAGTGGAATCTTAACAAGTCCAATTCACTAAAGCAACAGTAAATAATTTTTATCAGATGCTGAGGGCAGAGAAAAGGGAAATGTTGCTCAAAAGATACAATGTTTCAGTTAGGCAGCAATATGTTACATAGCGATGTTAGTTAATATCCCAGATATAGAATAACATCTCCTACAGATAAGAGTGAATTTTAGTTGGACATGAGGTGCACACCAATAATCCCAAATACTTAGGAGACTGAGGGAGGGGATCACAAGTTATCATTCTAATTTACATAGCAAGTCCCAGGTGAGCCTATGTCATTTAAGGAGAACCCAACTCAATAAAAAATAGCTGGGGATATAAAGGCAGAATGTTTGCCTACTATAGGCAAGGATTTGGTTGGATTCAATCCTTAGTCCTGCAAAAGGCAATGTTGTGGCAGGAGGTGGTGGTATATTCTAGCTGTCACCACAAAGAATAAAGTATGAGAGGTGATCAAAGTCAATGAGTCCGATTTGTTCATTCGGGAGTGTATTCATGCACTGTACCCCATAAACATATGCAATTTAACACTGTACCCCATAAATACATGATTTATCAATCTGAAAAATGGATGAGGTAGTGGAGGAGCTTGTGATCCCAATTACTTTGAGCTCAAGAGCTAAAAAATGCCAGCCCCGACAACACAGTGAGACCAAGAATCAAGAGCACTGCAATTGTACAAGTGGAGAACAAAGAGAATTGTCTAACCTTACGATCAGCATGAGCATCTGTTACACCTGCGAGAGATGAAGCTGCAAAACGATGTTTAGGTAGGGTCACAAAAATAGACGCTTTTAACAGTTAATTTTTCCGTGACTTGTGCGTGAGAATAGCTAGGTTACTAAACAAAAAACAAAAATAAACGCACACAAAAAAACTTTCGAAGCCCAGACATCACGAAAGACCAATTGCTTCCGAATCTATGGAGGTGGAGGGAACCCACAGACATGTTTAAAGGCTTGCAGTTCGTTTCAAACAGAAGCCAAGATTAGAAAACAGACAAAACATGTGGATTTTGGGAGAAAGAGGCTGTAGTTGGAAAGATGAAAACCCAGGCAGGATAGGGCGGCTACTGCAAGGGCAGGGACAAAAGCCAAGAACACCAGCAAAGGATTTAAGGACTACATGTGTTTCAATGTTGGGCTTTGGGTGACAGCAAAGGCGCGGCACACAGGAGACTGCATTCAAATGACGTTATTGTGTCGTTGCTCTTGTCCCACAATTGACAAAAAAAAAAAAGGAAAAAGGAAAAAAAGAGACTGTAACGTTTTCTCCCACGCGTCGCGCCAGGGTCGCCTATGGGCGGAGCGTGCGTTGGACAGTCACAGCGCGCGGTCGCCGCAGGCCGCCTTTTTGGGGCCCCGAGAGGAGAGACGGGTGGTTTCTCCGCCAACCCTTCTCCGTTCACCGTCCCGCTGCGGTCGCCTAGGCGGGGAAAAAGAGCGCTTAGGGACCACTGACGTTACTGTGACGCGGCCGCTGGACTGGCGGCGCGGCTTCCGGCGCCTTGCGCCCACCCCCCTTTCCGCTTTCCCGCCCACGCACCTCCTGGCTCCGCCCCTCTCCCACGCACCCCCTCCTCCTGTCCCCCAGAACAGCACAGCGCGGGGAACGGTCGCAGGTTGCCTTTGGAAAGGGCCTCCCGCGGGTTCCCCTTCCGTTCTGCCTGGCGACTTCCGCTCTCGGCCCAGCAACATGGACGCTATAACCCGCCGGCCGGGCGGCCGCTGAGCAGTCGCGGAAGCTTCCCCACTTGAGTGGCGGCCGGCCCGCCTCTCTGCCCTCCCGCCCCACGCTCGCCTCCCTGCGGCCGGCCGGCCCGGCCCTACATGGGGGCGGGCCTCCGCAGCTTGGGCTCGGCTTCCTGTTCAGAGGCGGCCTGGCGCTAGGCGGCGGCCACTCTGCCCGCGCCCGCCTCGGTGCGGTCACCGAGCCCGGGAGGAGGCTCCAGGGCCGCATCTCAGGCGGTTGCCCCGAGCCGGGCTGTACGCCGCCATGGCCCCAGTGCAGCTGGACAACCACCAGCTGATCCCTCCTGGCGGCGGCGGTGGCAGCAGCGGCGGCGGAGGCAGCAGCAGCGGCTCCGCGTCTGCCCCGGCTCCCCCGCCGCCCGCAGCCGCTGTGGCGGCGGCAGCTGCGGCGGCAGCTAGCCCTGGATACCGGCTTAGCACGCTCATCGAATTTCTGCTCCACCGGGCCTACTCGGAGCTTATGGTGTTGACGGACTTGTAAGTGCTGCGAACCCATGCCTGCTTCCCGGCTCCTCACTTGCCCTTCCCGCCTTCAAGAGAGGCTTATGCTTGCCATTTACTGAGCTAGGCTGCTGAGCGTAGAATTTGGAAATTCATGGGGTTTAGGTTCTGGGGACAGGGAGGAGGTAACTATTGGGGATCTGGTTGACGATGAAAGCACGGAGACTGGTTAGTTTCGCATGTTAACACTTGCGCTGAAGATTGTCTTTGGGATTTTTGTCTTGAGTTCCCAACAGAAGTGTATTAATTTCTATGTGGAATATTTTCTAAAAACCTAAGTCGAAGAGTAAGCATTGAGGACTACGTAGAATTCGAACTGAACGGGATTTTCAACGAAGGGAAATGTTTTACATCTTTTTTGACAATGTTTTAAATGAAGGTTGCAATTGTTTCTCTTAAAATGCCGGAGGTCGATTCTGTGTAAAACAATTACATTATAAATTCTGATTCTTTCTGCAACATTTGAAAGCGTGTTAAGTCTTTATGGATGTAGTGAAAGTAGAATACTTTTTTTCTAATGAGCCTCCGGGTTTCAGTCTAGTTACCTATGAAATGCCTTGGGGCGTGATTAGGGTGTTAATACCTTCAGAGTACAAGCCGACTACACGGATGGTTCACTATGTGAATAAAAGGTACTAGGAAAATTTGAAACTCTTTAGCATCTTCTACCTGAGGTCCATAAAAGTTTTCTTTTTACCTATTGTTAGGCTCCCTCAGGTTTCCAGGGAAATACGTTAGTATGTAGACGCTAGGATGTATCTTGCAATACTTTGTTACTGGAGAATTACATTGTACATGACTAAAAGAATTAGGGCGGGCTTCACTTACTCTTGTAAAACATTCCCTTTCAGTTTTGATGTACAATATTTTATTGAATGAGACAAAGCTTAACCTTATCAAAAGTGGTGGCGGTATTACTATTCTCCTTACTATTGAGACGGGGTCTTCCTGTGTAATCGGGCTGGTCGCTAACCTTCAGTTCTGGCTCAGCCGCTTTAGTGTTGGGATTACAAGTATGAGCCACTACACCTGGCTGAGATTTTTTTTTTTTAACACACGATTTCCTCATCTAGTAAGAGCTAGGATTACAGGTGTGTGTACGTCCCTCACCCCGTATGGCTTCTGACTGAGTGATCTGTCAAGCTTAGTTCTTGTAGTAATGTACGTATATTGCATGTGTTCATAAGAATTCAAGACAGTTTAATATATGTCCTGTGCGTAGCTGTGGTAAAAAGACTGATCATGGATCATGTGATTGGTTTTCTGTAAAGAATTTGTAAAAATGTATTGAATTGTGTTCTATTTTTAATTTTAGGATTTAGTTTATGGAGAGAGATCTGTTTTATTGATATAGAATAATCTATGTTTAGTCCCCCCCCCCCATCATTTGTATGACTCCTAAACATATCTCAAGCACAGCCCTCAGCTGAATTCCACATTCTGTGTCCAGATCCTTACAGCTCAATATCTAACCCAGAAGCTGTGTTCAGTGAAAAATAAGAGATTTGTGGCCCAGGGTTTCGGAAGGTAAAAGCAAGAGGATCACAAGCTTTAGGCCAGACTCAAAGTACAAAGTGAAACTCTAGTTTCAAAAAAGATTCCATAGCCAAACATGGTGGTGCATGGCTTTAATCCCTGCAGAGGCCCCACGTGCATGCCAGTCTTACGTTTGAGACTAGCCTGGTCTATATATAGCCAATTCTAGGACATTGAGGGCTACATAGTAAGACCCTGTCTCAGACTAACCACCCCCCCACCCCCGTCTAGAAAAAAAACCACAGGGAAAAAAATGTTTAGAATCGCTTCTCTATGAGAGAGAGCATAAAATTTGTGGCTAAACCAGGATACCTTTGAACATGGGGAAAATGTTATAAATATAGTAGTGTATATCTGTAGCCCTAGCACTTCAGAGGTCAAGGCAGGAGCATCAGAAATTAAAGAACAGCCCGTAGGCAACATAGGAAGTTTGATGTCAGCTTGGGTTGCCTGGCATTATATTTCAGTAGTAATAATGATAATGCACATTGGTTAGGGAATGTAGCCTAGTGGTAGAGCGCTTGTTAGGTCCTGACTCCCTCTCTCCAGTGCTACACATTTTTTTTTTTTAAAGATAGAACAGCAAGCCTACACTGGGACTACGCTGTACCAACCAGAACATCTTTAAGGCCTTGGGAACTTTGCCTTACCTACTTTACTTGTTTAATTCATATGCTAATAGTCTCATTCTGTTCTGTCAACCTTCTTGCTGTTTCTCATAGTTCTTCACACAATTTACAATTGGATAATAATGCCTTTTGTTCTTTTTCCAGAAATATAAGTGGTTTTCCTTCTCTTTTCCTTTAGGTCTTAGCTCACATAGAACATAGATCAAAGACTTTCTCCAAGTGCTCACAGAATAGTATTTGCACCCATCCTCCTCTTTTGTTTTCTTTTTTTCCTACAGTGCTCATTCCTTGAGACATCATTAACATATTGTGCCTTCTCCTTGGAATAGGAAATTCAGGAGAACAAGGATTTTGATTTGTTTTGCTTTTCCACATGACAAGACCAATGCCTGGCATGTACTTGGGGGCTTTTATTTAGTACACGAATGAACGAATTTTCAGATATGTCTCAATTTTTTTTTTTTTTTTTGTTTTTGGAGACAGGGTTTCTCTGTGTAGTCCTGGCTGTCCTGGAACTCACTTTGTAGACCAGGCTGGCCTCGAACTCAGAAATCCGCCTGCCTCTGCCTCCCGAGTGCTGGGATTAAAGGCATCAGCTATGTCTCTTAAACCATTGATGATTATGGGAAAAGCAAGTGCTATTCTTGATACTTAAAACAACAACAACAACAACAACAAAACCCTTTCCAATTAAGTGTCAACTAAGATGACAGGGTTTTGTTTCTGAGACAGTTTTACTCTTCTCTAGGTTAGGTTGGCACAGAACTTTGTATATTTTTCTGCCAGCATATTTAGGTGATTTGGTTTAGCATCAAATTTCTAGATTTTTTTTTTTTTATGCCTGTTCACCTCCAACATACACCGATGCTTTCTGCCTTAATATTTTAGGGGCATAGATTCTATTCTTTGCTTTTTACCGCTTGTTTGTTTGTTTGTTTGTTTTTGAGACAGGGTTCTCTGTGTAACCCTCCCTGACTGTCCTGGACTCGGATTTGTCGACCAGGCTGACCTCCCAACTCCTGTCTGCCTCTAACATGGCCTGGGATTAAAGGTGTGAGCCACCACACCTTTGAACCTTTTAAGGTCAGAAAATGGACATAAACGTTTACTAAAATGTGGCATAAATATGCTTGTTCTGTACTTTTTTTCTTTCATCATTTGTATCTAAGAGCTTTTTCTCCATGTGGTGGGTTTTCATAAAGGAATTTAAAATAGAAGTGTAAGCATTGGGAGAAAAGGGAGGCAGGCAGCAAGTCCCGTCTTTTGTTTTAGAAATGCGGACCTTTGTTGGTGGGAGCTGATCCTTTCGGGTCTCTGGGGACAGGTAGGAGCTGGAAGGATGGTTTCTGCCTTCCTATTTACCCCTGAGCTCTACTCTACCCCCATCCCCCAATCCTCACTTTTGTCACTCTTGAGAACAAGGCTTCTCTGGGAGTACTGTGAGGGACTTTTATCATGTAGAGGAACTTTTCCAGGGCCTGCTTTTATTTGCAATCTTTGAGACTGGGTCTTACTTCACACATCTTTGGCTGGCCTTGAGGTGTAGTCCTCTCCTCTCAGCCTCCCAGGTGCTTACGATCACAGGTGTATGAGGTACCATATCTGGTTCTTATTTGTAGCCTTATAATAGGCCCTTAATTTCTACTTGGCTTTGTGATATACTAGCCTTTTTAGTCTCTACTTAGTTTAAGCCTTCCCCTGCCCCGGACCTCTGGCTTGGTGTTCATCAGTGTCCTAAAGCCCACCTCTCTCCTAGAAATTGAACCCTGGAATGTGCTATGCAGGTTCTTTACCACTGACCTATACATACCCGTACTCCCTGCCTAGGTTCTCTTTCATTCTGCTCATACCTGTAGCTTCCATCTACCTCAATGTCTTCCCTGAGAATAAGACAACTCACTTTAGTAGTTTCCCCTCCCTCTATTCTTTCCTGTTTGGGTGGTTGTGTATGTGGGGGGAAGAACATTAAGCAGCTGGGTGCATTTTTCAGGATCTGATAATTGCTGGGCAGGTTTGACAGGTATTCAGGCAATTGAGTCTTGCACCATGAGCTAGAAGATACTGGAATGCTGGGGGGCGGGGGGGGTGTTCAGAAATCTGTTTCAGACCTTTCCAAGCATTAATGGAGTAGTATAATTTATGAAGGAGAAAGTTAACATAGGTTGCTAGCAATCAGTACTGAAGAACTAGCAAAAAGGAAATAAACACTATTGGAGCTACTTAAAAATAGTATAAACCCTTCATCTAACCACCATGCAAAGTTATAACTGCCATAAAACCTTGATTGTACCCTTAACTTCCAGATTCACCTACTATAACACAACAGAATGGGATTACTGCTAAGAGTCTAAAAGTGTTCACAAGTTCAGAGACACTGACAACTAAGCACTATTCCAGCAACTGTAGCCATTTTGGTCTTAAAAGATATTTTTCTGCCTCTGGTATTTACTTATTGGAGACAGGGTCTCTATGTCTTGGAACTCACTATGTAGATCAGGCTGGCTTTAAACTGACTCCTGAGCGCTGGGGTCGAAAGGTGTACACCACCTAAAACCCCAAGACTTGAGCTTTTAAACTGTTAAAGGGTCACACTGTATCTTCTGAAGCATTTTGAATGGCAAGAAATGTTACTTTTTCAGTTTTTACTTTGCAGCCATATTGTTGCTAATTTATCAGTGCAGAGAGTTAGCAGCCACTTGAGCCTGTGGTTACTGTTTGGTCAATTTTTCTGAAACATGAAGATGAAACAAAGGCCAAATAAAGGCCACCATTGCAGTTTGAGAAGGCATACATATATTTAATCCACTTTTTTTTTTCCTTAGATTGCCAAGGAAATCTGATGTGGAAAGGTGAGTATGAAAAAACTTAAATCTGTCTCCTTATTGATTTTTTTTTTTTTTTTACTCCGTGAGCATGAGTATGGTGCTATTTATTGATGATGAAGAACCTAGGTCCAAAGAAACTTAGGACTGTGTATTTTCTTGGGAGCATCAGGGAGTGCAGTTTTTGTGTTCTTGGTACTTGGATGTAGACCCTTTCTTTTTTAAATCTTTATTGATGGCTGACCAAGGCAAGTCCTTGGGAGGAATAGGAAAATGTAACTGCATAGACACTAATAGAAGTTGAGTCGACTGGCTTTGGGCAGCTGGCTGTTAATTTACCAGTTGCTGTAATGATGCTGTTAGATCCTGTTATTGCTATTTTATAGTTGAAAATTTTTATTTCAATTTAAGCTTGGGCTTAAAATTTAACACTATTATGTTTCCATAAGCCAAAGAAAAAAGTTTTTTAAAAAGATTTATTTACTTAATATATTTATATGAGTACACTGTAGCTGTCTTCAGACACTCCAGAATAGGGCATCAGATCTTGTTAAGGATGGTTGTGAAGCCACCATGTGGTTGCTGAGATTTGAACTCGGGACCTTCAGAAGAGCAATCAGTGCTCTTAACCACTGATCCATCTCTCCAGCTTGGTTTTGGTTTTTTTAAACTAAGTCCCTGGGGAGGTTTGTAGTATTCATTAGTAGTTACCTCTTCATTACCAACACCAAATGCCTTATTTGTAGACTTACACGGGAATCAAAAAGATAGAGCTGGAAGACACAATTGAAACTTAACCTGGTTTGTGACTTGATTGGTTAGTTTTAAAACAAGGAAACAAGCTAGGTTTATTTTGCCTGTTGTGGAGTAGGAATGAACACTGGGCTTTTGAAGAACTGACTCATGTATACTATCAGTTGAGACACTGTGGTGTCAGAAAACTACATTAGAGTAGTTTACAGAGAAGGGCATATTTCTGATAGAGGAGCATATTTAGGGAAAAAAATCAGACAAATCTTGCTGCTTGTGGTAAGAGAGGGACAGCACTGGAATTCCAAGTCCTGAGGTCGGTGGTGTCCAGGTGGTTGTATATTTGTGTTTTGTGCCTTACATTCTTGAGCTACAACCCTAGCCCTGTCAGATCTTAATGTACTTTTAACACTTGTGCTCATTCTTGTTTTCTTTAATAATCCTTGACAGACACTGACCAAGAGCCATAAGTGTGCCTTGGCTTTTTTCTTTTTTGTTTCTAGTATTCATGGTGTTGACTGTTCTTAAGGAAGCTTTTTTTAGGTTGTGTGTGGTCTTTTCACACTCTCAATAGCAGCTTGACTTTGACATATTCAGTCAGTGATAGACTTCAGCAAAAACTTACGTGGGTGCGTTGCATCAGGGTGATGTTATTGGCAAGATGGAGAGATATTGGTTGGATGTGTAGGTCATTGAAAGGTCACATTAAATTAATAAATAGCTTCGATTTTACTTGGAGTTAGGTTAGTATTCTTCTGGGTCTTGTTATTAATTAGTCCTGGCATGTTGAAATTTTTTTCCAGTGTCTTAAACCATGAGAGGTATGATTGTCAGTTGTAGTGGTCCTGAAGAAAAGAGGGCTAGCTAATATGTAGAGGGTAGAGAATTTTTAATGATGCTCTTAAAGCTTTATGAGATGATAAATATTGGCAATTGCTGGGCAGAAAAAGTATAGAAATGAATACAATATAAAAATAGATATTGACAGACCTACCTTTTACCAATCTTTAATTTGGGTAAGGTAATATATTCAACTTTGTCATCAAAATCATCAGAGTTTTTGTTTGTTTGTTTGTTTGTTATGCTATTGTAAGTTGGGAAATAACTCTTGATTTTATAGAAAGGACATAGTTTCAAGCTTTGGTAAAGAGTATATTTTAACTCCTCTAACCAAAATGGTAACTTATTACCAGTAACTTCAGTTAGGAAGTTTATACTAACTTTCACTACTACATATCCATACGTTTAGTATATTTTAGGAATCATTTAGTATAATAGTTTCAAGTTTTAATTCATTGTGGAAAAATTCCTATTGGATTTATTGCTCTGTGGTAAAGGTATGAGAACACAAAAATGAGATGAAATTAATATTTGTGTAAAAATTTTAGGTTAATTTTGTTGTGCTTGTAAATGAATGCTTTTTTATTTAGATGAAACAAGTTATGAAAAATAATGTGCTGCTGGTTCAGATGAAGAATTGTTTTATTTTATAGGAAAATAGAAATTGTACAGTTTGCTAGCCGGACACGTCAACTCTTCGTTCGATTATTAGCTTTAGTAAAATGGGCCAATGACGCTGGCAAAGTAGAAAAGTGTGCGGTAAGTTAAACTTTGGTTTTTACGTTGTATAGAAGAACTTTGAGAGCTGCACATTCGTACATGTGCCTGTGATCTTAGCACTCAGGAGTCTGGGTAATGATGATCATGAGCTCTAGGTTAGAGACTACATGGCAAGATGCTGTCTCAAAACAAATGCCTTTAAATGTTACATGCATAACTTAGAAATTTAACTTTAACATTTGTTGATTTCAAAGTTATTACTGATGTCAGTAATCATGTTCCTTTATGATAATACATAATGCGTCTATCTGTGGAAGGCTAGTATTTGTATATGGACACTTGACCAAAAGGAAGAGGAGGGGATATGTGGAAGATTTACATGGGGAGATGGAAGATTTACATGGGGAGACTTTAGATAGAGCACTGGAGAAACTAAAAGGGGAGAAATGGTTGGCTTCAAAACTTTATAATTCTTCAGAGCAGTGGTTCTCAACGTGTGTGTCAAGACTCCTTTGGCAAACTTTCATCTCCAAATATATTTACATTACAATTCATAACAGTAGCCAGATTAAAGTCATGAAATAGCAACAAAACAATTTTATGGTTAGGGTCAGCACAACATGCGGAATGGTATTAAAGGTCACAGCATTAGGAAGGTTGAGAAGTACTGCTTTGGAGTTAGGAAGATTCTCTTCAAGTTTACTTATTGATTTTTTGATGTCCTTATGAGAATGACAGAGTCTGTATTTTCTGTTTTACGGATGAGATGATTAAATTTCTAGAAAATATGTGGTTTCTTCAAGGTCACAGAACTGATGACAGCAGGTATCAGTCAGTTCAGTTGCTTGTTCATTTACTCGTGCTCAAAGACTCCTGAGCATAAGGGATGGTAGGGAGACTTGAGTAAAGCCTCCTATACTGCCTGCTTTCAGGGACACTTAAGAGTCTTTGGACTGGTGAATTTTGTGTGTTTTTTTTTTTTTTTTGAGATAGGGTTTCTCTGTGTAGCCCTAGCTGTCCTGGAACTCACTGTGTAGACCAGGCTGGCATAGAACTCAGAAACCTACCTGCCTCTGCCTCCTGAGTTTTAACGTAAGAATGTTAAGAGAACAGCCTAGAGGGGCCTTGGGTGAGTTCACTGTGAGAACTTAGGGAGTATGATTTGGTTTTCAGAGATGAGGAACACTGGCTCTTGTTTTACTTCAATCGCTCCTAAAGAGTTATACTGGAAAGGGCAATTAAATAGTGAATAAAGTCCTGAAATGAAGACAGCGTGCCCCCACTTTCATTGAGGTGCCCTTTTTAGGCTCAGCTCTACAAGACCAACTATATGTCTACCTGCTGTCAATTAAATTTGTGAATGGAAAGGAAGTGCAGAGATATAACTTACCAGTGATTCTCACATTCCTTTTTTGGATTTTTTTTTTTGGTTTTTAGAGACAGGGTTTCTCTGTGTAGCACTGGCTATCTTAGCTCACTTTGTAGACCAGGCTGGCCTTGAACTCAGAAATCCACCTGCCTCTGCCTCCCGAGTGCTGGGATTAAAGGCATGCACCACCACGCCTGGCTCCTTTTTTGTTTTTTATTCTATCCTGTATTGACATTTTTTTTTTTTTGGTGTATTGACATTTTTAAAAGGTTCCTAGTGTTCATAGATTAAAGCAGATTAACAAATTAGATCTGGCTAGGTTAAGTTTGAGAGCTTCAAAAGTTCTCTGTAGCCTGGCAGTGGTGGCGCACACGCGCCTTTAATCCCAGCACTCGGGAGGCAGAGGCAGGCAGATTTCTGAGTTTGAGAACAACCTGGTCTACATAGTGAGTTCCAGGACAGCCAGGGCTACACAGAGAAACCCTGTCTTGAAAAGCCAAAAAAAAAAAAAAAAAAAAAAAAAAAAAAAAAAAAAAAGCTCTGTAGTTTATCAAGCTTCTTCCATAAAAATCAGCAGGGTAATGATGGTGCACCCCTTTAATCCCAGCACTTGAGAAACAGGCAAGTGCATCTCCATGAGTTCGAGGACAGCCAGGGCTACACAGAGAAACCCCGTCTTGAAAAACCAAAGAAGAGAAAAAAATGAACAGCTACCTGCCATGATGGTACTGTAGTATATTTATTTTAGCACTCTGATAAATTAAAAATGGAGAATTTTCTGTTTGTAAGCTGGCGAGGGTTCTTATTCCACAAAAGCCCTATTTTACAAAGCAATCTACAGCATAGCTATATTTCTGGCCTGATTTCTCTGACATTTTCACCTTGGTTTTAGCCTGTTTTAGTCTTTGCTTAACCTGTTTCACTAGATTGCCAAAACTTTAGGGAAAGTTGCCAAACCAAAAGAAGGAAAAAGATCATAAAATTGGACTTTGGAAAGTTCTAGAATATAAGTTTGCATTTTGAAGCATATCCTGTTAGTTTCTATTGTCAGTTTGACACAAACTATAGTAACCTGGGAAGAGAAAACTCCCCCAGTTGATAGTTGATTAAGATAGATAGGCTTCTGGTCATATTTGGAGCATTTTCTTGATTGCTAAGTAGTATGGGAAGCCCAGCCCACTGAGCGTGATCTTCCCTGCGTAGTATAAGAAAAGTCTTGCTATGCTATGTAAGAAAATTAGCTGAATATAAGCTAGTGAGTGAGTCAGCAAGCAACATGTCTTTGTGTCTTCTGCTTGAGTTCTTGTCCTGCCCTCCTTTAATGGTGTATTAAGATAGAAGTGTGAGCTGTACAAATCCTTTCCTGTATGCTTTTGATCAGAGTGTTTTGTCATAGATGCAGAAAGCAAACTAGAACACAGGGGGAAATGATTTTTTTATTGACATTAGTATGTAGTTCTAGTTCTGGCAGCTTAGACCATGAGAGCTGTAGACCAGTTTTGTCAGACATGTTTATCTGTCTCTGAGTAAGCTAATATACCCTTCTCTGTAATATTGATCAAAAGCATATTTGACTTAGGTTGGCCTTAAACTATCAGTCCTCTTGTCTTCTTGAGTGCTGGGATTACAGATATGTATGTACCACCAGCACACTCAGTTTTTGAGGTAGAGTGTTTTGTATGTTACATCTCCCTTTAGCTGGGAGGGTGGGCTGGAGAGATGGCTCAGGGGTTAAGAGCATTAACTGCTCTTCTGCAGGACCCAGTTTGACTCCCATCACACTCAAGGCAGCTCATAGCCATCTGTAACTTCAATTTCAGGGAATCCAATGCACTCTGCTGTTTTTGTTTTTTTTTAACCTCTTTGTGTACCAGATATACACATGGTACATAGACATACTTGAAGATGCAGACAAAACACCTATGCACAAATAAATTAAGAATTCAAAAATTTTCCTCAAGGGAGAAAAGTTTCCATTGTCTATAAATGTGATTGGGAAGTTAAAATTTGCAAACTTTTGTACAGTAAGCAATATTCAATGTACTGTGGTTAGTGTATTTTGAGTCTGTCTCATTACACAGATGGAGTAGTGTAGGCCGGATAAACTGATCTCTCAGTTTATCTCTCATCTTCCCAGAGGGAGGTCTCTGGTTTTCTTTTCCCTTAACTTGGTCTCAAGAACATTTTCTGTTGATTCTTAAAAGGCTTAAATCGCTGGGCGGTGGTGATGCACGCCTTTAATCCCAGCTTTTGGGAGGCAGAGGCAGATTTCTGAGTTCAAGGCCAACGTGGTCTACAGAGTGAGTTCCAGGACAGCCAGGGCTACACAGAAAAACCCTGTCTCGAAAAAAAACAAAAGCAAAACCAAAAAAACCCAACCAACCAAACCAAAAAAAAGCCTTAAATCAGAGTTAAAACCAGTTCAGCAATTGAGACTATTTTAGTAGTATCATGGCTATGAATAAGAAGTTAGAGTTGGTGACATTGATAGAACATTGCATCAGTTATAAAAGGTAACATTTCAAGATATACACTGGGTCTAAAACTATGAGAAGAAAACCCATTTTCTGGTTCTAGCTTCTCTAATTATTAAGCTATATTTCTTTGGAAAAAGGTCTTTACCTGTGAATCAGTTTTCTCATCTCTAAGGTGATAGTAACTATCTGGTTTTGTTTTCTAGAGTTGTAGAAATGAGACAATAAAACAGCTGTGGAAAAAAGATCATGGTCTATGTATGGTGCCTTCTTACATTAGCTCTGGGGGACTGGTTTTAAGTTGTTCACCAGAAACCTTTTTGAAGGACATGAAAGAAAGGAATGTTAGATATTGATGTAAAACAGAACTAAAGGTTTGAAGGAGATGGTTTTCAGCCCTGTGATGACTTTAACTGACTAGAAAACTAATAGAATGTCTGTATTGGGCAGATAGTTGGCTTGGATCTCATATTGGGCAATATGTACCGTTTCCTGTGTTCTAGGCATGGTTCTGAAGGCTAGTTATGTAATACCCTCAGAACAACTTTATTCATTAGGTTGAGAATCATCTCCATTTTACTGTTGAAAACCTGAGACACCCATGGGCAGTGGTGGCACATGCCTTTAATCTCAGCATTTGGGAGGTAGAGGTCAAGGCAGGCAGAGTTTGAGGTCAACCTGCTCTACAGAGTTCCAGGACAGCCAGGGCTGTCTCAGGATGAAAACCTTAGGCATAGAACTTGTTTGCCCAAGTAGACATGGCTAGTAAATTATAAAGTTAAAAAGATCGAGGCAGTCTGGGAGTCCATGATTTTAACTATTTCATTGCTATCCAACACTAGAAGTCTGTTAGGATAATTTTTACTCTTGATATTTCATCCGATAAATAAGAAGCCACATATATTAATTTCTTTTTAAGTTTGCTTTGGAGTGAGTAAATGATGTATTTACCCTTTGTTTTAAAGATGATCTCAAGCTTTTTAGATCAGCAAGCTATCTTATTTGTGGATACCGCTGACCGCTTGGCCTCCTTAGCTAGAGATGCCCTGGTCCATGCACGCCTGCCTAGTTTTGCTATTCCATATGCCATTGATGTACTGACTACTGGCTCTTATCCACGGCTTCCAACCTGCATCAGGGTAAGTGTTTTGCCCCTTTACTCAGAAAAGGCTTTGGGTTTGGATAGCACAGTATAGAAGAAACTGTTTTGGGTTATTTTTCCCTTAAAAAAAAAATAAAAAAGGTAATTCAATTTTTTTCCTCTTTAAGTAAAAGTGTGATAGTTTGAAATAAATTGGGGCCAATTGAACCAGGGAATCTGTTTTTTCCTCCTTTTTTCTTTTTTCTCCATTTCCTTCCCTTTCCCCATCCTTGTTGGGAGTGAGTAGATGTACAAATATAATTTAGTGTGTATTTCAGATGTGAACATGACTCCATAGCAGTGGTATTTTGGAAGTGCTTAAAAATGAGTTGTTGCTATTGTATTCTGTACATTTAGGAAATAGAGGAAGTCATCTAGTGACATTTACTTGGTGTCATAAATGGAGCACCATGCAGAACATAGCCGGCTTTAGCAAGGTGGCTGAGAATTATTTACAGTCAAATGTATAGTCACTAGTTTTGGATGCAGAGAACAGAAATGAGTGTTGTGGTTGTCTTGAGTACAGTAAGAAGTACTCACGTGTACAGTTGGGTGCAGGTAAACATTTACATCTTTTGTATATTATTTAAAAATATTTTTCATTTTTTTGTAGGACAAAATTATTCCTCCAGACCCAATTACCAAAATTGAGAAACAAGCCACACTTCATCAGCTTAATCAGATTCTTAGACATAGGCTTGTAACGACAGATCTTCCTCCACAGCTAGCAAATCTTACAGTGGGTATGTACCTGAGATTGTTTTTGTAAGACTACTTTTTTAAGTGACCTTTTGGGTTTTGTTCAAAGAACAAGTAAATGAAGTTTTGATTTTGTGGTGGTTGAACCTATGTTTTGCCATCCATAATTGTTCTCTCTTTGGTACCTAAAAGTAATGTGGTGATCTTTGCACTGAGGGGAATGAGTGGGATTACCTGAGACTGGAAGAGAAAAGAGGTTCCAAAGTTGAGCCTGGAGGACATGCTTTGGTGTTTATTCATAATGTAACAAGAGGTGCCTTTGGTTTCTTAATGACCTGGACATTGGTACTCTCTCTGTTTGAATCACTGACTTGTTTCAACACCAGGATGAAAGTCTGTTTAAAATGTCTTATAAGTGAGACTGAAACTTGGAGGTTAGCCAGAAGCTTATTGTTTGAAAGCAGTACATTTTCCTCTTCTAAAAGCAAATGGCCGTGTGAAGTTTCGAGTTGAAGGAGAATTTGAAGCAACCTTGACAGTGATGGGTGATGACCCAGAAGTCCCGTGGCGTCTTCTCAAGCTAGAAATTCTAGTTGAGGATAAGGAAACAGGAGGTAAGTCATCATAGTAATGGTTTTTGGCATTCTTCTATTTGTGAAGTATTTCTGTGGGAAAATTTGTGTAGCAATTCTATAATTTGAAGCAAAATTTTGATAAGCATAACTACCTACTGATGGAAGAATTTTCAGTGTGTAAGCTATAGTTTTCTCAAAATCTTAACTCTTTTTTTTAATTTAAATTTATTTTTAGTGTACACTTTCTCAGTTAATGCTATATAATGCTGACTTTTCTAATTAACTCCTTTCTTTTCTTCTGCCAATGGAAGATGGGCGAGCTTTGGTTCATAGCATGCAAATCGATTTTATCCATCAGCTGGTCCAGTCTAGGCTCTTTGCTGATGAGAAACCTCTTCAGGACATGTACAACTGCCTACGTATCCTTCTGATATTTGAGACCTACTGCTTTTGTGTCTCCCTCTTCTACATTTTCTGTTTATCCTTTGTGTAGTAGTTTGGTCTCTCCTTCCCACATCCTACCTTTTTTGGGTATAAATAGACATTGAGAGAACATGAATAGACATTGTGTGAACATTAATGGTATATCTATAAGATTTCAAATTTTACCACTGCTTTGCAGACAACTCCTAAAAGTGATTGCTTCGGCAAGGTGTGGTACATAATCCCAGCACCTGAGAGGAGAGGCAGCAGGATGTTGACTTCGAGGCCATCCTGTGCAACATAGCTACTTCAAAGTCAGTCTGTTGTACATAATGAGAAGCTGTCTCAAAAAAGGTACCATTTTGATCTGGAAATATGTTATTTGTTCAATTTGTATTTTCCAAACAATGATCAATTAAGGGGCAAACCTAGACATTAGTTTTGGTTATTTAGGCCAAAATTATCAGCCCTTTTTCTAAAATTATTCCACACATTCTACTACTACTACTTGTGATGAGTCATTTGAGAAGATAATTCAGAAAACCACAAATTCTGTCATATTTAGGATGAGTCATTAGACAAAGATGATTCTAGAAAATTTCTCCATAGCCAGCTTTTTCGAGATAGATTCCTTGTTAGATGCTGTTTACCTGTGCTTAGTAGCTGCGTGAGTAACATACTGTATTTTGCTTAACAAGATAAATCAGATTGTTTCTGCTTATCGCTTCAACTAGAAGTATTACATTCCCAGACACTAATGTTAATCCGAGAGAGGTGGGGAGACCTTGTACAGGTGGAAAGATACCATGCTGGAAAGAGCCTCTCCCTCTCAGTTTGGAAGTAAGTAAAATTGGTTCTGGTAGGTCATTGTGATAAGTGAAGCCTGTCTTTTTGGTTTCTTTCCCTTGTACAACTGACTTATTACATATGAATAGCTATGTGCCCATAGTAATGTGCTCACTATCATGTAGACCACCTGAGACATCCATTACTTTACTGTGGGCTCATGCTGGATTGTTCAAAAAGCTATGAGCTTTGGGTGATGCTGGCGATCAATCTAGGGCCTTATGCATGCAAGGTCAGCCCTCTGCCAGTGGAGCTAGATCCCTAGTCCCCAAAGGTTAGAGTGTTGAGTATCACTTTGTAAAACATACTTGCTTATTTATCACAGTTTCCCCTTTTAAATTGTATCTTTGAAAACTTATTTGGAGAAAATTGCTATGAGCCTATTTATCGTCTTTATTTCCTGTTTGAAATTGACTACGTTCTGATTTTCTGTGGATAAATCAGAGACAAATATTTATTAGACGGTTTCTGTTTACAGGTTTTTTTTTCTTTTTTGTGAGTGCATGTATCTTATTTTTAAATTCAGTATCTATTTCTAAAATGCAGTAGAACAAATGCTGAATTGGATTATGAAATGTCTTCTCAGTATTAATGTATTCCCTGCACAAACACTGAGGGCCTGCTATGTTCAAGGTTCTGACTCAGCATAATGCATGTTTCTATTTGACTGTAAACGATGAAAAGCTGTGTTTATATGTTATTCTCCCCCTGCCCCCTTTCAGTCAACAGGTTCTAGGGAGAAAAACAGGCACAGCATCTGTTCACAAAGTTACAATTAAAATCGATGAGAATGATGTCTCCAAGCCTTTACAGATTTTTCATGATCCTCCTTTGCCAGCTTCTGATTCTAAATTAGTAGAAAGAGCCATGAAGGTAAAGGGTTCTCAGTGTATTTTAATATTGATTTGATTAAATAAATATAATTTAGCACATATAAAACATTTAGCAAAAATTCTTCAAGATACGTAATTTTTAAAACCCTGTGTGAAACTTGTTTTATACTTCTGTATTTGTTTTTGGTCTTTTAAACATCTAATAGAATATAACATAACTTTTCATATCTTTCAGTTTCAGTTCATAGGAGAATGCTACTGGTTGCATCTGAGCGTATTCTTTGATGCTGAACTATGCCCCTAGCCTAGTTTAAGTTTTATAGTTTAAATCAGACTATTTTGTTTTTAAGGTCTGGCACCTGAGAACTGTGATTACTGATATGTATATAAACTCTAGATTTACATTTATCAAAGTGTAGCCTTGGCTCTCTTGGAACTTGCTATGTAGACCAGGATGGCCTCAACTCATGTAGATGGAGCTGCCTACCTCTGCCTCCCAAGTATAAAAGGAAGGATCTCAAATGTCACCCAGCTGGCCTCAATCTTGTTATGTATCTGAGAATGACCTTGGATTTCTGATCCTCCTGCATGTACCTCCTGAATGCTGGGATTATAGTCATGCTCCCCCCCTGCCCCCCAGTTTTCAATGAGCTGGGGAATCAAATCCATAGCTACCTGCATTCTGAGCACTCAACTAACTGAACCCCCCCCCCCGTCTCCTATACCTTGCAAAAAAAAAGAAATTTAGTTTGAACGCTTCCAATGTAATTAAATACAATTAAAATAATTAAAAGCTCAGAATCATTAAGTTATATTTTTACTTTATCTAAATTTGCTTATACTGGATAATTTCCAATACTGAAAAGAAACATCTTAAGGCATAGTTGTGTCCATTCACACACGTACAATAAAAATATTTGAATTGTACATTGGATTTTATTGTTGCTGTTTATGCAGATTGACCACTTATCAATAGAAAAGCTCCTGATTGACAGTGTACACGCAAGAGCCCACCAGAGGCTGCAGGAACTGAAGGCCATTCTTAGAAGCTTCAACGCCAATGAAAGCTGTAGGTGTTCTCAGTTGATACTCTGCTTTTTCTTTTATTTAAGACTTTCTCCTGATGTATGGTTTTGTTGAGGATGCTGGACATTTGTTGCATTTAACCTGAAATCTACCAAATTAGTCCTAATTTTCTCTCTCTCTTACTTAGCTTGTCTTAATTTTTAAACTGTTTGCATGTTATCTCTCCTAAAAAATTTAAACTTATGGAAATAGAAACATTTTAATATGACTTGTAATTTAGTGTTTCTTTTGACAAAGTAGTACTGCAAATGCTTTTATAATGTATTTAAAAATATGGCTGAGTAATGCAGAATTCATGTCTTTAGTTTTGCATTATAACAGTATTGAGTAAGAAATGCACATGTAAAGAGTAATTGTAAGTCATGTAAGACATGTAAGTCTTCCAAGTTTTAATTACCTATCTAGTCTATTATGAACTTTAGAAAGCAAACTCTAGTATTTCATGCGCTTCTCTATTTACTATTCTTACCTCCCCCCATGCTCCCCCCCACCCCATACAGGGTATCACTATATAACCTAGACTGGCTTCAAATTTGTGGTCTTTGCTACTTCAGTTTCTCATTGCCCAAGATAACAGGCATGGACCAGTATATCCAACTCCTTCAATTGGTTTTGACCATAGTTACCTTATGTTCAAAGTTCATAGTGTAATAAAAGTAGAAACTAGTAGTAGGGGAAGTACAGAGCCTAGATCACTCCATTACACTCCCAGAAAATTGACTTCTTAGATATGTACTAGTAAGTGTAGATTAAGGTCATTTTGATAAAAGATAAAAACTCTGCCCATAGCAAAGATAATTTTGAAAAATGGACAGTACATATTCAAGAATGCTGTGTTCTCTTGAATAGTTAGATATACTAGTTAATAACAATGTACTTGTAGTATGTACTTTAAAGTAGCTACAAATGAAGTTTTTGACTGTTCTCATCACATAAATACTAAGGTGATGGATATACTAATTACTGACTTGATCATTGCACAATTTATAAGTTATTGTAATATCACATAATCTATAATATATAATTATTTTGTCAGCAAAACATTCAAGGGCTGGCGAGATGGCTCAGCAGTTAAGAGTGCCGACTGCTCTTCCGAAGGTCCTGAGTTCAAATCCCATCAACCACATGGTGGCTCACAACCATCTGTAATGAAATCTGATGCTCTCTTCTGGAGTGTCTGAAGACAGCTACAGTGTACTTACATATAATAAATAAATAAATCTTTAAAAAATATTCAATGAAAATTAAAGAATAGATGTGAAAAGTAGGACTGACAAGTCAATATTAATGCATGAATATATTAAAAATTTTTTTTAAATTAGTATGCAGAATAATAGGTCTCTTTCTTTACATCATATTTTTTATGTGTATGGATGTTTTGCTTGCATGTATGTCTGCCCTCAGATGCCAGAAGAGAGTATAGAATTCCCTAGAACTGGAGTTACAGACTATTGTTAACTGCCATTAGGTACTGGGAATTGAACAAGGGTCTACTGGAGAAATAGGCAGTACTCTGAACAGCTGAGTTCTCTCTCCAGCTCCCTCTTTCCCTTCCTTCACTAGCTTTGTGGACCAGACTGGCTGTGAACTTGCAGCAATCCTGAGTCAGTGCCTTCTCTCCTTAAGTGCTACGACAACATATACGCACCCTTGGAATCTATATGATTTCATTGTGACATTTCAAATGTGTATGTTGTGCTTTGCTGAGAGTCACTCCTACTATTACTACCTCTTGTCCCCTTTTCTCCTCTCTGATGGCTTCCCTTCTCCCCTCAAATAGCCCCACTTCTGCTTTCATGTCTTGTGTATATTGTTAAATATCTCATTTGAATTCTTCTTACCAAAGAAAACATACTTGTCTGAGTCTGCCTTATTTTGGTTAATATGATGTTCTCCAGTTTCACCCATTTTTTTTCTAAAAATGCCATAGATTTGTTGTTGTTCTTTATAACTGAATGAATTTCCATTGTATATATATTCCACATAATTAAAATACATTCATCTGATGATGGGCATCTAGGTTGATTTTTTTCAGTCTTAACTCTAGTGAATAGTGCTGTATTAACATGGTGTACATGTGTGTTTGTGGCAAGCCAACTTAGGCTCCTAACTAGTACTGATGTAGTTGGGTCATACAATACTTTGTAGTGATCTCCCCATTAGATGTATTAATTTACAGTCCGATCATTGCCAGCATGTTTTGTTTGCTTTGTAGTAGACATTCTAATTATATGGGATCGCAGTGTATTTGCATTTATTAAGAGCCAAGGATGTTGAACATTTCACATATTCATTGGTCCTTGTTTCTTTTGAAAACTCTCCAGTTCATTTGCTCATTTATCCTTTGGATGATTTTTCTGTATTTAATTTTTTGAGTTTTTTTTTTAATAGATTCTAGATACTAATTTCCTTTTCATATATAGCTGGCAACAATTTTTTTCTTGTCTTTTTTTAAAAGTCCAGTCCTTACTCCCTCCAAGTTTGCTCTTTCACAGTTCCTCATCCCCTTCCCGCAACCCCCAGTGTCCAAGAGGATGTCCTCCCCACTCCCCAACCAGGCCTCCCCACTCCCTGGAGCCTCAAGACTCTTGAGGGTCAGGCCTGTTTTATCTCACTGAGGCCAGACCAGACAGTTCTCTGGTGTGTGTGTTTCGGGTGTCTTGGATCAGCTTGTGTATGCTGCCTGGTTGGTGGCTCAGTGTGTAAGAGATTTTATTCTATAGTCTAACCTCTTTAGGCTGGTAATTGTTTACTGTGTATGGAACCCGTTTAATTCCATACAATCCTGTTTGTCAATTCTTGCTATTATCTCCTAATCCACTGGAGTCCTTTCTGTAATAAAATATTTTTCCTGTATTTTATTTTTGCAGTTTCAAAGTTTCAGGTCTTCAAGTTTTAGGTTTTAAAACATTTTGAATTGAAGTCTTAGAGATCTAATTTCATTCTATACACAAATGTTAAATTTTTCCAGCACCATTTTGATGAAGTCTCCCCATATGTGTTTTTGGTTTATTTCTGGGGTTTATATTTTATTCCATTGGTTTACAAGTCTGTGACCATACCATGCTTTTGTTTCTACAGAAGTACTACAGTTTAGTTGTATGGTTTGAAATCGGGCATTATGATGCCTCTAACCTTAATTGTGTGTTGGGGGGTGCAGGCTATGGGAGAGTTTGGCCCTTGTTCTTTAGGAATGCTGTTTTACCATAGGATTTCATTGTTTTGGTTTTTTATTTTTATTTTTCGTTTAGACAGGGTGCTAGGATCACAGGCATGAATCACTATGTCTGCTTCAACATGGATCTTGCAGTTCAGGATTGATTTGGTTGTTTGCCTGTTTGCTTCTGAATAGATTTTAAGATTATTTATTATAATTCTGTGAAGAATGGCATTCAGATTTTTAGTGGGGTCACATTAAAACTACATAGATTTCAGTAATATAACCACCTTCCAGAATTAGTCCTATTGGTGATGTATGAGCATGTTATTCCGTCTTCTAGTGTGGAGGTTGAATGGTGGATAGATACAGGTTCTTGCTCTGCAGCACAGTTGTTGTAATGTGCAATGTAGTCTAAGCTGGCCTTGATCTTGTAGCAGTCCTATACCCAGGTTTTGTTTTGTTTTGTTTTGTTTTTTTGATTTTTCAAGACAGGTTTTCTCTGTGTATTCCTGGCTGTCCTCGAACTCGCTCTGTAGACCAGGCTGGTCTTGAACTCAGAGATCTGCCTGCCTCTGCCTCCCAAGTGCTGGGATCAAAAGCATGCGCCACCATGCCCAGCCACACCCAGGGTTTTGTGTGTATTAGGTGGCACACACTACCAATTTAGCTACAGCTCCTCTCCAGGGCTTTTCTTTTGAAGGGATGTTGAGCTTTGGAGGCCTGTTGTTTATCTATTGAGAAGATCATATGATTTCTGTTGCTAGTCTGCATGTTGTATTATATTGAATAATTTGCATTTGTTGAACTGTATTTGCACTTTTGAAATGAGAACAACTTGACTAACTTGATCCTGAGCATTCTTTCTTTTTTTCTTTTCCAAAGTTAACAATCTGTTATTATTCAACTTGGACAGGGTTAGTTCATTCAACTATAAAAACAGCACCTCCCTTGAGACCCAGGCTGGAGGTACAATTCTCAGAAAAGATTTAGAACATGTCTGTCTGCCTAAGGACTGTACAAAAATATGACATTCTCCAGTGTTGCAGATGAAAATATCTCTACAAGCAGCTTCATGAGTTGGATCTGCAGCACTCCAGACAACAAAAAATATGGATGCTTTAGAAAATGTGAACTCTGCTGTGCAGTGGTCGTATCTATCTATCCAGCACTTGGGAGGCAGAGTTCCAGGCCAGCCTGCTCTACAGAGCAAGTTTCAAAACAGCCAGGGCTACATAGAGAAAAACCCTGTCTTGGAATAACCAAGCAAATTAAAAAATCTCTCCTCATTTCAAAATGAAACAAGATAGTACCCTTTCTTCCTCTTGGCTCAATTTCCATCCATTTCTTGGAAGAAAGACCCAAGAATAGGATGGGAAACAGTTGTTTTCCTCCCTGTCCACAAAGAATCATACCAATTGTGGGAGGAAACAGATCTCTACTTTCTGAGCTGGATTTCTAGAAACTAGGAAACTCCCTTTAAGCTATAAACAGGGAGGGTCTGAGGGCTCCTTGAAAGGTGGTTTTTTTTTTTTTTTTAAGATAAAAACATTTGAAGCTGTGGTGGTGCACGCCTTTAATCCTAGCACTCGGGAGGCAGAGGCAGGTGGATTTCTGAGTTCGAGGCCAGCCTGGTCTACAAAGTGAGTTCCAGGACAGCCAGGGCTACACAGAAAAACCCTGTCTCGCAACATTTGAGATAGCCTTATAACCTATAGGTCTAACTTAAATTAAGTAAAAATAAGTAGCCATTGACACTATATTGAGCTGGCCAAAAAGGTATAGGATCCTTTTAATTGATGTCATGTGTCTTGGAAGAAGTAGCTATATTTTGGGTCAGGTCATCTCTGTTGGTTAGAGCTCACATCCTGTATTGCCTGGAGGGCTCAAGTATGGAAACTGAAAGATGAGGGTTGAACAGAGCTCTCATGCTGTGTAGCCTGAATTTTGGCTGTTTTATAGATGGTTCTCTGCGTAGAACAGAGAACTTTTCAGACACTTCCTAACTGAGGAAGGCTTCCTAGGAGCCGAAAACCACTGCCTGAAACAGGCTACTCCCGAGAGGTGATAGATAGGCTTCCTGTCAAACCTCAGCAGCAACTCACTGGCTTTAGGAGGAGGTCTGTCTATATCTAAAGAATCATCTGTCTACCGACTTGGAGAGGATTGAACCGTATGTAGAATGTGGTGACATTTCTCATTGGTGCCATTGGTAAGCACCCTTCCACCTGCCAGCATTAGAGCTGCAGGGTAGCAGATAGGGTTCTGAAAAAGAAAAAACCCAAACCCCTAAAGAGGTTGTGATTTAAACAGCACATAGCCGTTTGAACTGCTCGAACTGTTCCCAACTCCTTGCTTTATAGGAATTGACTTGATGAGCCCAGAGAACAAGGGCAATATCAAAAAGGAATACATTCTTTGAAAGGCCCATGAAAACACATCTCCATGGCTAGGATGAACAAAACCATCTCTTGGTTGACAGCTCTTGACGAAGTTTTCCAAATTCGGCTGAGGTGGAACTTGTGCCTGGATGGAAAAGCAGAGCCTGTGCACTTGAGTATGCTCTTGGTTAGGTCATGACTGATCCCTGTTCCAGACTGAGCCTCACATTTCATACTTCACACATTTGGGGCTTGGTATGCGAGTGCATAAACAACAAATCCCCTTACCTTTATACAATAGGTTCTTCAAACATTGTTGAGGTATTTTTAATTCTTTTTTCTTTTTCTTCTTCTGTTTTTTTTTGGTTTTTCTGAGACAGGGTTTCTCTGTATAGTCCTGGCTGTCCTGGAACTCACTCTGTAGACCAGGCTGGCTTCAAACTCAGAAATCCGCCTGCCTCTGCCTCCCGAGTGCTGGGATTAAAGGCGTGCACCACCCCCACCCAGCAGTTGAGGTATTTCTTAAAGCTTTCACAAAAAACCCTTGAACGTGTTGCGGGCTGAGTAAAGACTGAGTAAAGCTGCAGTATTAGTCTTTTCCATTCAGACCAGCTAGCTCTTTGAGGCTTGAGGATGGATGGTGAAGGAGGTGTTCTGGGTCCTTTTGACAGAAGTGATTAACGCACCTTTATGGCCTTCATCAATGATCACCACGTTGGTTCCTTTGTTGGGAACTCAGGGCTGAAGGCAGGTCAATTTCTCTTTAGGTTTGGACTGAAATAGAGAATATTATCACTGAAGGTCCTGGAATCACACATCTTTTGTGTTGCTAAATTTGACTTGCAATCATTGAAGTACCTTTATGTACTCGGGTTCATCAGAAAATTTGTTGTGTGTTCATCCTTGTTTGATCTTGGTATCAGGGTAATATTGACTTCATGGAATGAGTCTGGTAATACTCCCTCCCCCTTCTATTGTTATGGATTAGTTTGACGAGTGTGTGTTTTTTTAAACTCCAGTACAATTTGGCAGTGATTAATCCATTTGCTTCTTCTGATCTTTTTTAGCTAAGAAATTTTATTCTTCAGTCTCATTGATCTTTGTAGGTCTGTTTAAACATTTTCTATTCTCTTGGTTTTAATTTTGTAGGCAATGTCTAGGAACTTTCTTCTTGGTAGGCCATTTTTTCTTGGTTTTTGAATACAGGTTTTCAAAGTATTTCCTAATTTGCCTCTGGATTTCATTGATATTTTTTATATTTTCTCTTTTCTATGTCTAATTTTTCTGATTTGCTTCTTTTATTAACAGTATTTGCCTTGAAGAACCAAGTGTTTGTTTCAATGAGTCTTTGTTTTTCTTTGTTTTGTTTGGTTTTTTCATTTCCATCTTCCTATTTCTGCCCTGAGCTTGATTAGGCTGTTGGAGAAGCATTTGTTGTTTTTGTAATTTTGTTCTGTTGAAATTTGCCATTTAGTACTGGACTATGTTCCTTTTCTTTTTTTCTATTGAGGCAGGATTTCTGTGTATAGCCCTGGCTGTCCTGGAACTCACTCTGTAGACCAGGCTGGCCTCGAACTCAGAAATCCACCTGCCTCTGCCTCCTCAGTGCTGAAATTAAAGGGGTGTGGCACCACTGCCTGGCTTGGAATATATATTTTTAAATTAAATTTATTTACTTATTTAGTTTACAACCCCATATCAGCCCTTCCTCTCCTCTCAGTGTCCTCTCATGTAAGTTATCCCCACAATCCCCCCCTAATCTCCATCCCCCACCCCAGAATACACACACACACACACACACACACACACACACACACACACACACAATTTAGTTTTTATTCATGTGCGTGGGGTGGGAAGGCATGAATGACAACATATTTGTGGAGGTCAGATGACAACTTAAAGAAGTCACTTTCTTCTCCCCTTGGAGTCCTAGGGATTGAACTCAAGTCCTCAAGCTTCGTGGTGAGTGCCTCACTAGCCCTGACATAACATTTCAGTGTGCATTTCTTTCTTTCTTTTTTTTTGGTTTTTCGAGACAGGGTTTCTCTGTATAGCCCTGGCTGTCCTGAAACTCACTTTGTAGACCAGGCTGGCCTCAAACTCAGAAATCTGCCTGCCTCTGCCTCCCGAGTGCTGGGATTAAAGGTGTGCGCCACCATGCCGGCTTCAGTGTGCATTTCTTATTTCATGTTTTTGGTAATATTGGAATCTGTTATTTATATTTGTCTTATACCATGAGAATGCTAGATAAAATAGAAACTCTAGTGCTTTTCTTGTGTTCAGAGTTGGTTGTAAAGCATTGGAACTGACTTGCAACTTTGACAGTGCATTTGGAACTGCAAATAAATGCGTAGTAGAGTAGGGATTTAATGTTTACAAAGCCTGGAAGTGCTTTTAAAAACTCAGTCATCTTTCTCCTTCATTCCATGAATTCTTAATTTGGCTTTTTGTTATGCTGATCTATTTATTTTCTTTGCTGTCTGATAGAATTTCTTTACCCTTGTCTTCCATCCCTGGTATTGTTTTCTGCTTGGTTTAGTCTATTGTTTTATTTACTTATGTAGGAATGTTTCTTGTTCATGTTTATCATGTGTGTGCCTGATACTTGAGGTGTCAGATGAAGGCATTTGATCCTGTAGAACTGGAGTTAAAGACTGTTGTACGCCACGTGTGGGGTTAGCAAGAGCTCTTAACCACTGGATCATCTCCAGCCTTTTGATTTTAGTGTATTGGTTGGTGAAACTTTCCATTCTGGTTTTCTGTCTCCCCTTGCCCACTCTCAAAGTCTCTTTTTTTGCTGAACTTTTTATCAGTCTTGTTAATTTCATGTCTGTATTTCAGGCCTTTGAAATCTGGATCTATAATTGACTTTCTTACTTACTTCATCTGTTTTGTTTTCTAAAAATATTTTTACTGGCAGAAATCCTTTTTCCAGTATTGGAACTACCTTAATATCTGGATTTGTTGATTGAGGAATTAGCTTTTGTATATGCTATGCTGATTTGTTTTTTCATGGTTCTTGATGCACCTGTCTGTATGGGATATCTCTTCCAGTTTTAGTGGAGGATTTTTTTTTTTTAAACTGAGAAACTTTTTCTTGAGGGATCAACCTCCACTATCGTTCAGAGAGGAGAAAACTGAGGTGCTATAATCAAACCTGATATGGGAATACAGTTAAAATCAATGCTAACTTGTATAATTCCTATGACCACAGAACAGAAAATAACTAAAAGAGAGCAGAATACATTATCACCTTAAATTTTTTTTAAAGATTTATTTATTATATGTTAAGTACAGTGTAGCTGTCTTCAGACACACCAGAAGAGGGCGTCAGATCTCGTTACGGATGGTTGTGAGCCACCATGTGGTTGCTGGGATTTGAACTCCCGACCTTTGGAAGAGCCGTCAGGTACTTTTACTCTCTGAGCCATCTCACCAGCCCATCACCTTAAATTTTATTAAGGATAAAAGTAAAAGTAGTAAATGAACAAAATAAAGGTCAAAAGAAAGCAGAACCAAAACTAAGAGAAAAAGAAAGATGAATGTTAGGAAGACAAAAAAAGAACAGGAATATTAAAGTATTACACATTAAAGAAAAATGCATAAACAAAATTAGATAAATGTAAGAAGAATAAAAAAAGTTTTTCTGGGAGGGAAAAGCTACCATTATGTAGCCTTTTAAATCTGTACTATGGCTATATTTTTGTGATTATTTTTCTGTAATGAGAGCAACTAAAATTAAACAAGTATTTACCTGTTTTGTTTGTTTGTTTTATTAAAAAGACTAAAGTTCACACTTAAAATGCCAGCACTGAAGAGGCTGAGGCTGGTGGATCTGGAGTTGAAGGCCAGCCTGGACTATATAGTGAGCTCAAGGTCATCTGAGCTACTCACGTAGGCAAACCCTGCTTAACCCCCAACCCCATATATGAAGTAAAAATAATACTCAAATTTATAATAACATGAAACAGGTAGTAAAGATGGAAAAAAACTAAATGGCAAAGTGTCAGTACTTTTTTCTGTATACTCTAATATTAGAATCTTCCAGGTAGGAAGAGTATGCAATTGAAGTTGGAGTTTCTTTTTCCTATCATTTAGGAGGGCGCTGAGCCTGGACCAGTCAAGTGTCAGATGTCCGACAGAGCTGTCTTCATTTTAGGAGCTTGCCTTCCTTGCATATTAGAAACCTCTTCTGGCCCCTTTTAGATTTGCAGCCTGTGGTCTATGCAGGTTATCCCATACTCCAGAGACTTCCTAGTTGAATGCATTGGGGGAGTCAAGAAAGCAGAGCACTGACATCTGTACTGGAAGACTATGTGTCTCAGTGCTTTGAGTACAGCATTAAACACCCTTCGGGAGGGAGGAGGCTACAGAAGTTGAGAGAATGCTACTGGACCTGAGCTTCAGAGTTCTCAGTCCCATCAGCAGAGAGCCTTACAGCTGACAGGTGGCTCCAGAGGTTGGGGGTTGCCTGCTGACCTTGGGCTCATGGGCTGTAAGACTCTGCATCTATCCTCAGATGAATGCTTATCATGGATTACCACCAGACCCTTCAACGCCCAAGCTTCCTGCTGCCTCAACTCAACATGTCCACATCTGGCTCTCCTCCTGTTCACAACTGCCCTTCACTGCAGCCTTCACCCAGGAGCTGTGGCATGTTGCCCCCCCCCCCCCGCCAGATCCCTTGACTTCTGATTGTTCCAGAATAGTTTGTGTTTTATATAGTAGGCCTTTTCAATCACAGCCCTTCAAGACATGAGTGAGAGAACGGATCTCATCTCCACTACCAACTCATCACACAGATGGAGTCATTCCCTTAACAAATCCTGAGCTAAGAACGTAATCCTCTGCTGTGGGTAGACTCTCCAGTCACTCTATCAGGGCTTCCTGCCTCACTTTTTTTTTTTTTTGGGGGGGGGATGAGGCGTCTGTGTTGGGTCTTGTCCCCACCCAGGCTCTCCCCACCAGGGAGTCCTAGCATTTCTCAGAACTAGGGAAAAGGAAACGTAGCAAAAAGTGCAAATGTGAGCCTTAGGGAAGAAAGACAGGCAGGGAAGAACTGGGGTGCATGTGTTGGTTAAATTTTATTTCTGCGTGTATGTGTGTGTGCGTTAATTGTCAGTGTTCACTAACTTTAATTATAAGAAGCTTATCTCTCTCATCTTTCAAAATAAAAGTAGTGATTAAAAAGTACAATTGAAACTAATGGGAACTAGAAAGGGCAGTAATCCCCCATTCTTTTTTCTTAGCAATATTGTTGAAATATTCATGTACACTTAATGGGATTTTTAGTATATTTTGAACAGTCCAATTTTAGAATATTTCAGTCATCCCCCAAAGAACCATTATATCTACTAGGGGGTCATTCTGTATTCTCTCTAGCTTCTGACAGCTACTCATCCACTATATATATTTATATGTATAAGCATTTCATATAAATGAATCATGTAATGAATGTTCTTTTGCATATTTGTTTTTGAGGTCTATCCATGTTATAGCATGTTTTTAATAATTGTTATATATGCCATATATTATCAGTTCATTGATAAACATTGTGGTTACTTTTAATTTTCAACTATTGTGAATATAGCTGTGAACATTTGTCTAAGTTTTCATGTGGGCTTATACTTACTTGTATATATGCCTATGAATATGATGGCTGGGTGATCTGGCCACTCTAATCTTTTTTCATACTGAAACTATTTCACAACCTCACCAACAGTGTTTAAGGGTTCTGCCTTCTCCATATTCTCACTGATACTGGTTGTTTTTTATGTTTCTAGCTGTCCTAGTAAGTGTGAGATTTCATTATAGTTTTGACTTGTATGTTCTATGTTGAGCATCTTTCCATATATCTGTCTGTTCAGATCCTTTGTCCGTTTTATAATTGCATTTATCTTTTCCTTATTATTGCATATATTTTGGATATAAGTCCCTTTTTATAAATTATGATGTGTAAGAATTTTTCCCATGCTTGATAACTTTTTTATGGTATTTCTACTACTGACTTCCTCCCTGCCTCCCTCCCTTCCAATAGGATGCTATGTGGTTTAGGTCGGCCTTAGCCCTGATATGTAGTTGAAAATGGCTCAAACTCTTGCTTCTCCTACTTCCATTTTCCAACTGGTAGGACTAAAGGTGTATAGTACCATGCCTGGTCTTTTTTTTTTTTTTTTTTTTTTTTTTTGGAGATAGGCTCTCATCATGCCCCCTGTTGATCTATTACTCTGTATACATCAGGCAGGCTTTGAACTTGAGGCAGTCCTTCTGCCACTACTGTCCTAGTTCTGAGATTAAAAGCATATACCACTATGCTCTGCCTTTTTTTTTTTTACTTTAAATGGCATTCAGTGTACACTTTTTTTATGCTTCTCATGTTATACTTAAGAATCCATGTCTTATAAACCTGAGATCCTGAAGACATACACTTACATTTTCTTTAAATGTTATTATTTAGATCTGAATCATTATGAGTTAATTTTTGTGTATAGTATCAGATAGGTGTCAAAGAAGATATGCAGTTGTACCAGTAACATTCCTTCTTAAGGAAAACTCTTAGCATTCTACAATCTTTTTTTATCCACACCGAGTCAGGGGTTCGCAATGTAACTCTGGCTGTCCTGGAATTCACTTTGTAGACCACGGTGGCCTGGACAGAGATCTGCCTGCCTTGTCTTCCTGAGTGTTGAGATTAAAGGCATGAGCCGCTATACCTGGCTAAGCATTTTGTAATCTTTATTTCTTCTTATTTCCAAGTTTACAAAGTAGTAAAATTCTAAAATTTTGTTGTTGGAGCTGCAGAAAATGAAGATGTGTGATGTTTTCAGTAAACAAAGCTTAGTAAGTAAAAACCTGTCAGAATGATTGCCCATGGGATATTATTTTCAAAAATAATCTCTAGGGCTGTGGCTGCAGTTCAGTTGATGAAATGCGTCTCTAGCATTCATCAAAACTTGAGGTCAACCCCAGCACCCACCACATAAAATTCAGTGTGTTTGCCGATGCCTGTAATCTTGACAGTGGGAGGTAGAGGCTTAGACGTGGACGGAGTGGGTTAGGAATTCAAGATTATCGTCAACCTCATTGGTTAGCTTATATTAAGCCAAATGTAGACCTGCCTGGTTTGGAAATCGGTGTGTAGTAATTTATGTAGTGATTTGAGGATAGCCTCAAGTACAGAGTTCTGTCTACCTCTGCCTCCAGTTTAAACGTGTATACCATCACACCTGGGTAAACTCTAAAACACATGTTCTGGTAGTGGTAGTTTGGTGTACTGACTTAAGTTCTCAGAATTTCTTTTACATGCATATTGTAGCGGTGTCTCTACCTGAATAGCCGGAAGGTCTTGAGTTCAGCTGCATGCTCTCAAACATATTATATACATGCTTTGAGCTCCATTCTCTAACTGTAATTGGAAGTGGTTGTTAGCATATCTTCTTTTTAGATCTCTAGTTCCAGTCGAAACGTGTGCTACCTCAGTTACTTCAAGCCCTTGTTCCTACTGTCCTAGGTGTTTGAGAATAATCTTATAGGGACTTTTGAAATTGGTCCCCTCAAGTCCTGTTTTATCAGCATTTTTCTACAAGGGAAAAAGGGTCTGTTTATCTAGCTTTTTAGGGTATAAATTGTTTCTTTTTGGTTTGAGACAGTTTCACTATGTAGTCATGATTACCATGAAACTCAGATTATCTTGGCTCTGCCTCCAAGTTAGTGCTGGGAATAAAGGTGTATGTGCCTGGCCTATAGAAGAACTGTAGCCCATTCTTTGAATCTGTTAGTGCTGTTGCTCTCAGTCCGTTGCATTTTTCCAAGCTTCTAGCTGGAATAGCCTAAAGTGAGTAATTGAGAGATTAGAATATTTCAAGAAAGGCCTGGGAGAAGGCACAGCTGCAGGGATTTGAAATAGCACAGATAGAAGCATACAGTTTGCTCAGGGTCAAGTTGCCTCAAGGGCAACCAGGTGCAGAGAAGACCAAAATAGTATAAGGCAGGGAGATATGATATGGCTACTTTTCAATAATGTCTTTGAGTCTTAGGAGTCTCCACCCATTAGGTCTGAATTGGCATTATCAGGTGGAAGCAGTCTATGGCAAATAACTTTTTAATTGTGCTTAATTTCATATTTCTCTTCATTTTCTCAGAAAACCAACTAACAAACAAACCCACCAAAAATAGATATTGTTGGCCATAGGATATATTCAAATATATGTATTGATGCTATTTTCTCTTGAATGTATATCTTTTGATTCATGTCTGTATGAGATCATTCATTCTTGTTAATTAGATTGAAATTATAATTGTTATCCCTATTGGCAGTTGTACTTTTATTATTATAGTTTAAAAATGATTTTTGATTAGAGACTGCATTGTTTTGTACTCTAACACAAATTATAACTGTATAGAAATGTTTTAAAATTAGTAACTAATTTTTTATTTAGATATTTTCTTTATATTTATATTTCTTTATATTTCTCCATATATTTTTCTTTATATATATTTTCTTTATATCCACTATATACATTTATATACATTTCAAATGCTATCCTGAAAGTTCCCTATACCCTCCCCCGCCCTGCTCCCCTACACACACACTCCCGCTTCTTGGCCCTGGCATTCCAAGAATTTCATAAATTCATTGTTTACTAATTTTTAAATCAGGTGATGTGATTCAGCAATTGAGTATAGGCTTAGCATGTTTAAGGCTCTGGGTTCTGTTCCCAAAGCCACATAAACATACACAGCCAGCAACCCTGTTTCAAAACTGAAAATACTTTTGATTCTGCTGCATAGTGTACTGTGTTTAAGACACTATTGCTTTAATTTCATTTGTTGTGCTGGTGTTGGATTATAAAATACTGTATCAAAAATTTTTAGTCTCCTTCAGTTTTTTACCTTTAAAATTTACATTACATTTTGTTTGCATAGATAATAATAATGGTATCTTCACCCATTTTAAATATTGTCAATTTATAAGAGGTGACAGACCAATTCTGTGAATGGCGGACTTGTAAAAGTATCTTTTATTCCCCTGGCTCAGTTGTTGTCTTAGAGGCTTACTGTCTCCATCTGCTAACCTAGGCCTAGTCCTGGAAGCTTCTAGCCTCCATACAATGGAATCCAGGCCTAGAATGTTTTCAGCCTCTGAGACTTACTGCTGAATTAGCTCACCCTTTCTAGCTCTTTCTGAGCTCTGGCTGCCTGGTTCAGATCAGCTGTTCTGACTCAAAACTCTTCTCCAAGCTGACAGACTCAAACTAGCTTCTTTTTGCTGCTTATTGAGTTGCTCTGCTTAGCCTAAAACTAACTGTAGCCATCTTTTCTAATCTTCTGGCTTCTCCTCCTCCGGCTCTTTTTGTCTTTCCCTGTGTTTCAATTGTTCTGTGTGGAACCCGTGTCTGTAACGTTTCCTGGTAACTGAGAATCCCACACACTGACTAGAAAGAACTAAGGTCTGCATGAGTGTTGGGATTAAAGATGTGTACATGCCTGGACCTAAGCTTTTCTTTCCCTGAAACTTGGCTCTATACCACACTGGCCTTGAACTCAGACTTCAGTCTGACTCTGTCCCCTGGGATTAAAGGCATGTCTACATTCCAGCCAGATCACATAGACCTAGAAGTCTTTTTATGTGTGATCTCTTACCAGAGCAGTCATGTTCTGAATTAAACTTAAAATTTCTCTACAGTGGCTCATGCCTCTAATCCCTTCACTTGGGAGACTGAAACAGGAGGATTGCTGAGATGGAGGCTTGCAAGGCTTCCATTGTGAGTGGCTACACAGTTAGAACCCATCTTAAAACACATGTGAGTGAAATAATGTGCTTTTCTCATCACGCCATAATCAGGCCTGGCCCTGTGTCAGTCTGCAAGACGAGTAGGGTGGTCACGGATGACTTTTTTCTTACTTGTTTGTGGCCAGAGGACTTTGCTTTTGTAGGCTCCACCAGTCTGAGCCCGGTGTGCTTTTTAGTGCTTTGAGTTCCTAGGTTGCCTATTTGAGGGATAAGACGACAAGTTGATAGGGTCTGGTGGAAATACCACCAAATTCTTAGATTTATTATCAGCTTTAGAGGTTTGACCATAGCCATTGTCTACATTCTTATCTCCTCTAGGACTTAAAAACAAGAAGAAAAATTCCCATGTAATAATACTGAAGAGTTCTTAAGTGTTTTGTTTTTTTTAAAACATGAGCTCGGACTGGTGAGATGGCTCAGTGGGTAAGAGCACCCAACTGTTCTTCTGAAGGTCTGAAGTTCAAATCCCAGCAACCACATGGTGGCTCACAACCATCCATAATGAAATCTGACTCCCTCTTCTGGAGTGTCTGAAGATAGCTACAGTGTACTTATATATAATAAAAATAAATAAATCTTTTAAAAAAAAAACATGAGCTCTTGATGTCAGAAAAAAAAACCCTGATTTTTTTAAAAATAAAAGAGTACATTGAAAATCTTATTGGAGTATGAATTTGTGTTCTAAAATATTTTTTTCCTGATATCTTTCAGCTAATTAAGAAAACTTGAGGTGGGCACTGGGGACTCACACACTCCTTTAATGCTTGGGAGGCAGAAACAGATCTCTGTGAGTTCAAGGTCAGCTTAGGCTACAGAGTAAAACCCTGTCTGAAACCAAACCAAAAAAGGGGTGCCGGGGGCGGGGGCGGGGGCGGGGGCGGGATTTATAAACATTGGCTTAAACCTGACTTATTGAATGGAAAGAAATCAGTTAACTGCTAGGATCGGGCTTTACTAGATAGACTAACTCTCTTGTAATGGAATTTCAGATTTTTCCTGTCTTTTTCTATCCTTTCTCTCTCTCTATATATATATATGCCTTTTGTGTATCAACTAGTAAATGCTATTTTTCCTTTTCAGCTGCTACTAATTAGCATTGTGATCCAGTTCCAAACTTTATAAAATTAAGTCTTCTATATTCAGACTTACCTTTGTTTCTACTCATTAAAAATAATTTTGAGCAAATGTTCAGATAGAAAAATAATTTTTAATTCTCAACTGTTTAGCTTCCATAGAGACTGCACTTCCAGCTCTTATTGTACCCATCTTGGAGCCTTGTGGTAATTCGGAGTGCCTACACATTTTTGTAGATTTGCATTCTGGAATGTTCCAATTGATGCTTTATGGACTTGGTAAGTTACTAAATGTCGTCACTCAAGTAAGTGTGTGTGTGTGTGTGTGTGTGTGTGTGTGTGTGTGTTGCCTGTGTATATGCATGTACACCACATGAGTGTTTAGTGCCCCTAACTCTATGAGGTCAGAAGAGGATATCAGATCTCCTGGAATTGAAATTACAGATGGCTGTGAATTACCATGTCAGTCCTGGGAATCGAACCTGGATTCTCTGCAATAGCAACATGTGCCCTTAACTCCTAGGCCATCTCTCTGGCCCAAGGAAAATTTTGTAAGAAAGCAAATTGAAACTTAACTACTATAATGTGTAGGAAGGGGTGGTGTGTGCAGCGTGAAAGTAAGTATGAAAGGAATAATGAACTGTTTGACATCTCTTCCTTGGAATTTTTTTGAGTCCTATCTGAAATTTTTTTGTATCAGAAGATAATTTTTTTTTTTTTAAATATTTATTTATTTATTTTATCTAAGTACACTGTAGCTGTCCTCAGACACTCCAGAAGAGGGAGTCAGATCTCGTTATGGATGGTTGTGAGCCACCATGTGGTTGCTGGGATTTGAACTCCTGACCTTCGGAAGAGCAGTCGGGTGCTTTTACCCACTGAGCCATCTCACCAGCCCGATAATTTTTTTATTATGTAAAAATAACAGTGATGACTGCTTTTAGATTATCTGCTCAGGAGTTCAGTTTTTATTTTATCACTAATAAATTGACATATAAATGACTAGTAGGAATTGCTAGTATCCTTTGTGACTAGAGAAAATATTTGTGACAGTATATCTACATAATGACCTGGAATATGTATCTATATAATGACTTAGAATATGGAGCCCTAGAGGAATTGAAAGTTTGCTTTCTAGTCAAGTGTATGGAGTGAACTACATTCCTAGCCCTTATTTCAAGGTCAGCCTAGTCTACAGAGGACATCCAAGGCTACACAGAGAAACCTTGTCTCAAATTTTTTTTTTTTTTTTTTTTTTTTTGGTTTCTAACTTGTTCTTTTATTGTGTGGGTATTCTCAAATGATATATATTTACTAGGAACAAAAGTGTTTTCGATGACTGCTCAAACAATAGTCCTAACTATGGTGTATATACTCTATTTAGTCAGTTAATATTAAACAAAAGAAATTGATTAAAATAAGGGATTTTTGATTCTATTATGTAGCTATAAAGGTGAGTTAAATTTTATTATTATTTATTTAAAATTGTTTTTGAAACAGGCATGTAGCTTTGGGTGGCCTGGAACTTGCTATGTAACCCAGGCAGGCCTTGAATTCAAAGAGACATCCCTACTTATGCATTCTGAGCTGGGATTAAAGGCATATACCTACCACACGTGGCTAAAAAGGTAGAATTTTGAAACATATTGGCAGCTCATGGAAAATAGGACTTTGAATCACATATTTATTATAGGTAAATGACATACATATGACAGTGGTTTGTTTTTTAACTTGCTCCCCCCCTCCATTTAACATGGAAACATCACTTATTTGTTGCTCAAGTATACGACATAGTTTTACGTAACAGCAGACAATCCCAAGGAAACACTGAAATTACCTCATCTGGTTAATACTAACATTTCCCCTTATCATCTGCTCTCTAGGGTAGCCATATCTTCATAGGCTTCAGAAAACTTTCCTTTCTCCATCTCTTCCCTCATATACCAGTTTGACAAGGGCAAATTTGGCACACATCAGGTCAGACATGGTCCAAGTAAGCCCAGGCCTTAGCAGTGACCGGTATTTGTCAGTTTACCCATAGCTCACCGCATATTGGCTAGGCCCACAAGCTACCTTAGTAGGATGCTATTAAGTATGCTAATCTTGAAGCTAGTGAATAACCAAGCCAAACTGGATAGTACAGTTAGCTTTGAGGCAGCAATGACAACACTGACATTTTTGGGAACCATGTCACTGTGGTATGACAAGAATTAAGCTGTGTATTTATCATGCCTTGGCTGACCATATTGTTGGCTGGATTAGCAAGATGATGGTTGTTTAGGGACAGGAAAATCAATATGGCATGGGGCACCATGAAATGGCTCATAAGGAAGGCAGTCATTTGAGTCAGAGGTGGCCAGTAAGCATAACTAAGGTTAGTTAATATATCAATCATTCAATAGAAAGGATTTGTGATGGATATATTGAGGTCCTGATTTTTCATCATGAAGGCACAGAGTGTAACCAGTTGGTATGGGCAGTAACTGGAGAGCTAGGTAGAGTCCTCTAGCTTAGACTTCTTGCTGTGATCAACCCGGGCATTCCATCAAGGCAGTGACAGACACAGTCAGCCAGTTCCACCATCAAAGCTACTGAAAATCCTGAAGTCCTATTTAGTTAACATATTGGGGACAAATTCCTTGCTGTTGATGAGCTGCCAGGGGGTAAGAGCCAATATTAGGTGGCAACACAAAGTTCATAAGGAAGCCTAGGTTATTCAAACACAACTTTGGGTTCATGTCTGCCACTCCCCATCCTCCTATCATGTACCCACTGAAAACGGATTACCATAGTGATCCTATCTCTCGTACTTGACCATCTATTAAATACCATATTTTATTAGTAGAACAGGCAATTGCAATTAATTTGGAAACTAGCCTAGCCAGTGTGGATGGATTTGCACGCATATGTGCACACATGTTTAACATACATGACGTTTAGATTTCTATTCCACAAGGCAGGAGAGAAGTGGCCTACTAGGAACCTCCACTGAGATGCTACCAAAGTCTGAGGGAGTAGAATGGAAGGGCAGCTGGCTCTGAGGGGTTCAGTATATTGCACAACACCCCCAGCTGGGGGCAGCCCTCACCAGCCAGTGCTGCTCCACCCCCATATGCCTGTATACCTTTTGTTTTTCAAAACCCTTTCTTTAGCTATTTTCTCAATCATTCATAGTATACACTCAGATAAGCACATAAAAATGAAAAGGGATGGACAGTAGGTTTTTGTGCATAGAAGTCAAGATGCTATAAGAACATACAGTAGAAATGTATTTTGTCACCGTTGTAGGGGCTGCAGAATAAGCTAATGTCAGTGGAGTTGATTTCAGTGCGGGCTTCACTTCTGACTCCTAGGCTTTTCTGACCATGTCCTTACAAGGGGTTGCACACATTCCTGTAGGGCAGTGCTTCTCAACCTCCTTAATGCTGTGTCTCTTTAATGCATTTCCACATGTTGTGGTGTCCCCACTTTAAAATTATTTTCATTGCTACTTCATTTTTTAAAAAATATTTTATGAATGTGAGTGCACTGTAGCTATCTTCAGACACACCCGAAGAGGGTGTCAGATCCCATTACGGATGGTTGTGAGCCACCATTGTGGTTGCTGGGAACTGAACTCAGGGCTTCTGGAAGAGCAGTCAGTGCTTTTAACCACTGAGCCATCTCTCTGGCCCTTATTGCTACTTCATAACTGTAATTTTGTTACTGTGAGAACTTAATGTAGATATGTGACATGTAGGATATCTGATATGCGATCCCTGTGAAGGGGTCATTCAACCCCCAAAGGGATTGCCACCCACAGGTTGAGAACCACTGCTATGGAGGTGCTCCTCTCTTCGAGACCCCTTCTGCACTTAGCTACCTCAAAAGTCTGCCTTTGAACTGCATCGCAGTGGAGATAAGGACTTTAATATATAAGTTTTGGGAGGCAGGGACTGCAATGGCTTCCTTTTTTTTTTTTAAGATATTGATCTAGTTAGTTGAAATCATTTCGTGCCTTCCTTTTTTTTTTCTACTTAACTAATTATTTTCTACTGCCATTAAAATTTTGGACTGGCGTTTATTAGTAAGCCAGTCATTTTTGGACAATGACTTGTTTGGACAATGTTTATGCTTGAGATCATTTGTATACTGTTCAAAGCAACATTTTAATAGGCAGTGATTTTTTTTTTTAGTTAAGATTCTAAGTCTAGTAATTTTCTGAATTTTAAGTTGAAAATGGTATTTAATTCTTATAATACAGGCAAAGAAGTATTTCTGCACGTGTTCCTTGTTCTTGTTAGTGAAATGTGAAGGAGGAAAAGCAAGTTGCTGACAGCTCCTGGTGGATTGATTTTATTCTCTCACATACAACATGGTTTAAAGTTGGGTTGCATAGATGAAGGTTTTGCTTGTGTTTAAACAGTGGTGAATGAATTCTTTATTCTGTAGACCCAGCCACTCTGGAGGACATGGAAAAATCTTTGAATGATGACATGAAGCGGATCATCCCTTGGATTCAGCAACTTAAGTAAGCTCAAGACTCAAAAGGGAAACCTATCCTGACAATATTTCTTTTCTTCTCCATAATTAGTCTTAATCAGTCACTGCCCTTAAAGTTTGTGACATGAAACCTGAGCACCTTTGGTACCTTGAACTCTAAATTGCCTTGGAATGTGTCCAGCCAGGATGGCTGTCTTCATCTCAGATTCCCCTCTAGATACAATGTTGGTCTGAAGGGCATGACACTACATTTTCATTGGTCATATTTTCTCCAGAGCAAGTACTTCTCACAAATTCGTAGTGAATTTTTATACTGTGTTCTCTAATAGAATCCAATTTGTTTTTGTTCAGAAGCAGTTACTGTCCGAACTGTTGTTCCCTTTTCTCTAACATTGTCATTTAGTTTGTATCAAAACTACCTTGTTAACAGAACCAGAGACAGTTATCTGGGCTTTCCTTTCCATTTGGGCTCCACTGAGGTAGCATTATGGCAACTTTACCAAGCTATTCTTACTTACTTCTGTTTCTGAGACAGGGTCCCATACAGCTGAAGCTTACATTACTATGTAGCTGAGACAAGTTTTGAACTCCTGATCCTCCTTCCTCTATCTCTCATGTCCTGGCATTATGGACACGTGCCACCACGCCCAACTCAATCTTTGAAATATTTCATAAGATTATTAACTTGTACTAAGTTGACCACATTTGACAGCTGTTCCAACGATCTAGTTGTACAGCATTGTTTTTAGTCCCTCTTCTGTTGCCTATGTACAGTTAATCATCGTTGCTAGCCCTGGGTAATCACAAATCTAGTTCTCTAAATTTGGTGGCTTGGTTTTTCACTTTTTATATAAACAGAAGCACGAGCTGTGTGATCTGACGTGCTTCTTCCACTTGTATTTTCAAGGGTTATGTTGTAGCATCTATCAATATTTTGTCCTTATGCTTTAATGCTGAATGGACAGACCATGTGTTCTTTATTTTATAATAAATGGGTTTACAGTAAGTGGAGTTTTAGCACTTCTTCTTGGCTGTTGTGTGAACTTCCATTTTCATTTTCTGTGGCTAAAACTTAGCAGTGGAATTGTTGAGATAGAGAGTAAAAATTATGTTAGACTTTTGATATATATTCTTAAACTTCTTTTTAAAGTAGCCATGCCACTTTGCCATTCAATCAGCATATGAGGGTTTCTGTTTTGGCACAGATACTCGCTATTGTCTTTGGTAGGAGGAGGTATCTCATGGCAGTCTTAGAATATTTTGCCTCTAATGGCTAACGATATTGAGCATCTGGTTTATGGGATATTTTTGTACTATGGAACAAAAACAGATTCTATTTAAAGAAATGCTGGGCATGGTGGCACATGTCTCTAATCCCAGTACTTGGCAGAGGTAGAAAGATTACTGAGTTCAGCCTGCTCTCCGTGGTAACTTTTAGGTTAGCCAGAGGTATATAGTTGGGGTCCTAATCCCCAAAATACCAAGCCAAACTAAACAAAAACCCCAAATGAGTCACATATAACATAAACCCCAGCTTCTTTACTATTTGAGTCATAGACATAATGTTACATGTACTCCGATAAAGAAAATCAGACAAGCCTACCCTAGGAAAGTAATTACCGAAGCTGCACAATTTTCAGTGTTTATAGGAAGTTAGTGTAAAGCTCACCTAGAAATTTATTTCCAGAATCAAAACAAAAAGTGAAGGATGAAATAACATGCTGGACATGTGTTCTAGCCTCTTGTCCTAGCTCTCAAGTGGTTGAGATAGGGGATTGCGAATGGGCTACATTGTAAGACTTTGTCCCAGGGACAGAAAGAAAGGAGAAAAAGAAATAGTATTCCCACATATACTTTAAAAGACTACCCTATATATTATTTATTTTGTTTGGTTTTTCAGGACAGGGTTTCTCTGATTAACCCTGCCTGTCTTTTTGTAGACTTGGCTGGCCGTCGAACTCACAGATCTGCTGGGCTAAAGGTGTGTGCCATCACACTTGGCAATATTTAGGATTTTTAATGTAACAGTGAGCCATATTTTGTCTTGTACACTATGTAGGTAGTCTGAGGTAATTAAGGAGGCTGTGTATGTTAATGTTTATCTTGTTTTTTTTAATAACATTAGTAGACATAATAGTCTCAAAAAGATATTTTGATTGGAATGAATTCATTTTCAACTCTTGCCACAAACGAAGCAAAGGATACATTTTTAACGTTCATCTTTATAGTTTTTCAAATTGATTCTTTAACGTTATGATTAGATGGTTGTGACAGCTGTTTCCTCACAGAGATCCCACTGCCTCTGCCTCCTGAGTGCTGGGATTAAAGGCGCCTGCCACTACACCCCCCCTGAATCACTTTGGTTTTCATGATTAAACAAAAAAAATTTCTAGGAATAGGGAGGGAGGGAGGGAGGGAGGGAGGGAGGGAGAGAGAGACAGACAGAGAGAGAGAGAGAGAGAGAGAGAGAGAGAGATACAGATCTATGAGTTTGAGGTAACCTGATCTACATAGTGAGTTGCAGGCCCAACAGGCTACATGGTCAGAGTATGTCTCAAAAAAAAACAAAAAAAAAAAAACCCAGAGGTCCCCACTTCCTATTTCACACTGGGGGAGCTGTCCAACTGCTTTTAAGATGTACTATATTCTGACACAGTTTCATTGCACATGCCTAGCATACTATTTGTACCACATGTAGTTTTTGCAAACTGACCTATACCCTATTGGATAAATGGAGCAAGCATGCTCTCAATAGTTGGGCCACTTTGTCACTATATTGCTATGGAAGTGCTTGTACCTTAGCTCATTGTGCATCAGTGAGTCTGAGCCAGTGCTTAGCTCTTTTTTCACATAGATCCTTATATTTTATCCTAGCCACAAGGATGATCATACATAAACCCGGGAGGAGTACTATAGCAAACTCATCAAAGTAAAATCCCAGGTCTGACCTCAATGGGAGGAGGGAAAGGGTAGTTAATGCCAGACGCTTTACACATACTTTTTATAGAAAGTGGTGCTGACATCTTAAGTGAGGAAAGAGAAATAAAGTGTTTTTTTTTAAAAGATTAATAATAAAATTAATAAATAAATCTTTAAAAAAAAGAAAAAAGATTTATTTACTTATTATATGTAAGTACACTGTAGCTGTCCTCAGATACTCCAGAAGAGGGCGTCAGATTTCCTTATGGATGGTTGTGAGCCACCATGTGGTTGCTTGGATTTGAACTGGGGACCTTCCGAAGAGCAGTCTGCGCTTTTAACCACTGAGCCATCTCGCCAGCCTGAAATAAAGTGTTTTATGCTTGCTTGTTTAGTTGTATGAATACTTTCGATTATTTTTTTTATTTTTGAGTTTATACTATAGGTCCCTCCAAAATATGTATATACATTCATATTCCTAAATAGAGCCAGTTGTTCCACATATGTATGTTTTCAGTGCTGACTGTTGGGCACTGAACAGTTGGTGTGCTTTTCCCACTTTATAGTTTTTGGTTTGGTTGTTTTGTTTTTAGTTTTTCTCTGTGTGGTCAATGTTGTCCTGGAACTTACTCTGTAGACTAGGCTGACTTCAAACTCACAGGGATCCCTCTGCCTCTGCCTCTGCCTCCTGACTGCTGGGATTAAAGGCACCTGCCACTACCCCCCTGAATCACTTTAGGTTTCTTATTTAAAGCTGTTGAGTTTAGTTTGATCTGTCTTTAAGCATCAGGAATCTTCCATTCCCTATGCTAAACTAAGCTACTACCTTAGTCTTAAAGTTCATTTTTCCTCACAAATAAGCTAGTTGCCAAATACAAAACTGGAGCAATGACTCAGTGATTTGGTTGTATGTCAGCGTTTCTCCGGCTGTCCTGGAATTTACTATGTATACCAGGCTGGTCTCGAACTCACAGAGATCTGCTTGCCTCTGCCTCCCAAGTTTAGGAATTAAAGGCGTGAGCCACTACTGTCTGGCTTTTTCAGTTATTCGTTAGTGTTCTGTAATTTATTTGTATATCAGTGGCATATAGTTAACCAGAAAAGTTACGACTTTATCATGTGGATTATCTTTTAAATTAAGGTTTTGGCTGGGACAACAGCGTTGCAAACAATCTATAAAACATCTGCCTACAATAACCACTGAAACGTTGCAGCTTGCCAACTATTCAACACATCCCATTGGAAGCCTTTCTAAGAATAAGCTGTTTATTAAACTTACTCGCCTTCCACAGTACTACATTGTAAGTATGCCAAGCATGATGGATCAAATTCAGTAATTTTGGATGTATGCAGAAAGCTTTCTTGTCTAGTTTCCCATGCAAACGAATTTTCCTTGGTGTCTGACTTTCATATAGGGATTTCAACCCAGGGGTACGATTAAAGGAAGAAAAGTCAAATAAGCTGCTGAGGAGTATAAGGTAGCCTTCACCTCTCACCCTAGTGCCTCTGCCGCAGTGAGGCCTCGCTTGTTGAGGAGGCTTTGTTTACATTAGACAAGGAAGGCTTAGGTTCTAATTGGAATGAAGTGTCTCTTTGGTTAGATACAAAAAATAATGTAGAGTGAAACTAACTATAACTATTAAGAAGATTTGGAGATATTTGGTATCAAGACAAACTTGCTTTGTTTTAGTTGAACTAGAATTTGGGGAAATATAGGCTGACTAAAGTAGATTCATTTTCTCCTTTATTGAAGGTGTATTCTATTTTGTGGATGGCATTCTTTTAGTGTACAATGAGATTTTTTTTCTTTTCATATTTCCATTCTTCCTAGGTTTTTCAGATATTTGACTTTTCACATGTTTATTTTTCATTTTGGTTTTTGTTTGTTTTGTTTTTGAGATCTTTGAATTGGTTAGAATTATTTTTAAGAATTTACTATAAATATATTTTCACATTTAAAGTAGTTTCTCTGGACAGTAAATATTTTCGACAAAAATCTATGGTGCTTGAATGTTTTAATTCAAGATTTCTGGTTGAAAGGAATAGGAATGAATTTTTAAGATTTTCCGATGTACCTTTTAATCATACTATCTTAAAGTGATACCAGGTACCAGCTGATCTATTTAGTTAATAGGTTAGTAAGTCTTATCGCTGATATGGATTTTATCAAAATTCATAAAACCTGAATCAGCCAGTGAACATATTTAGAACTTTGTGCTCAGTCATACCAAAAATAAAATTGAAGTAGGTGCATACTGTTTAAGTTTCTGGTTTTATTTGGTGTCAATGAATAGCTTTTAGTGTCAGTGTCCTGGTAATAAAACAAAAATTCATTCCACTGTAAGTCATTCTCCTTCCCTTAGATTTGTCTCTATATTCATAAGCAGAAAAGTAACTATAACCATAGTCATTAAGAATAGGATAGGAGCTGTGAGGTGGTGCCATATGCCTTTAATCCCAGCACATGTGGCACAGAGGCAGTGTCTCTGGGATATCTGAGGTCAAGGCCAAACTCGTCTACATAGCAAATTTCAGGATAGCCAGGGCTATACTGACAAATTCTGTCTAGAAAAAAAAAAAGACAGAAAGGAAAGGATACTATATAATTGATTACCTCAGAATTTATTTTCTGTGTTGTAATTAGATACTGTGAAAATCTGTGCTTTTCAGTCTCTTGACATTTCTTTTTTGGGCGGTGCTGGAGATTGACTTCATGCTAGAACACATGCTGGGCAAGCAATTTGCCATTGAGCTCTTCTTTTTTATGTTTTAAGACAATGTTTCATTAACTTGCTGAGTTCGCTTTGAACAGAGCTCTGTAGCAAGGCGGGCCTTGAACTCATATATGTGTTTTAGTGTTGATTGTTTCTTTGGTGGATGTTTGTGCACCATGTGTGTATAGACAGAAGAGAAGATCTAACCCCTGAGACTGGAGTTATATATGCTTGTGAGCTGCCATGTGAGCGCAGTGAATTTAGCCCAGATCATCTGGAAGAGCAATCAGTGCTCTTAACCTCTGAGTCCTTTCTCCATCCCCAGACCTTAAACTTGTAATGTTCTTGCCTTATCATCTGCAATACCTGCGATTAGAGGCCTGATCCACCAGGCCTACAACAAACTTTTTATTTTTGTACAGTATACATTTTGGTGACTGAATACTATTGTAACCTCTATCTGAGTAATGATACAGATTTATCATGCCACTACGTGTCCTCATGCTCTGGCTTTTAGCTAGATGTTTACATTTGTAAAATGTGTTAACTGTGACAGAATACACAAATAGACAAGGTGTGGCCCCTCAATGGCACTCTCAGCAGGCACTTACAGTGCTTGCTCACTCATGTTGTGCCCACAGAAACCCCAGTTTCTAGTTCATAAGTCAGGGTTCAGCTGGATGTGTTGGCAACAGGGGTTTTTATTCCCAGTCTGTGGAAGGTAGAGGCAGGAGGAATCGGCTCACAGTCTGCTTGGGCTACTTGAAAATCTGTCTCAGAAACAAAAATGAGAATGCATTTCCCCTTGTTTCCCAATGAGAGGTGGGTCAGGCCTCTAATCCCACTTGTTTTTACCTTGGCTACAATAATTGAGGTTTTAGGGTATATTCACAGGTAAGGGAGGTAAAAGGCAATTTAAAATTAAAGGGCAATAAAAGATTAAAATAGATAACTTTATAGAAGACCTGGTATATTATATAAATTTCAAGGATAACCAATGACAATACTTTATCTCATTTCTTGTGTTTACTGTCTACAAACTGCACTTGATGTAAGATGGACAATGTACAATGGTTCTTATTCTACTGGGTCTCACCTCTTTCTGATTTGTGTCATTTTAGGTTGTGGAAATGCTTGAGGTTCCTAATAAGCCTACGCAGCTATCATATAACTATTACTTTATGTCGGTGAGTACTGCAGATCGTGAGGACAGCCCTGTCATGGCACTGCTGCTGCAGCAATTCAAGGACAACATCCAGGACCTGATGTCCTATACAAAGACTGGGAAACAGACCAGAACTGGTACCAAGCACAAGGTATGCTCACATAGGAGTTAGCAGACAATGTTTGTGCAACCCCCTTCCCATTTTATTTATTTATTTATTTATTTAAATTTATACTATTTTGGTTTTTTGAGACAGGGTTTCTCCATTTAGCTCCACCTATCCTGGAGAACTGGCTCTGTAGACCAGGCTGATACTAAGCTCATAGATCCTCCTGCCTCTGTCTCTCAAGTGCTGGGTTTATAGGAGTATATTAACTGTGCCTGGTTTCATTATTTTTAAGTGGGAAAGAGTTAGATATAGTTTTTAAGGTACACAGCAGCAATGAAGCAGCTATGCACATTTTCTGTAAAAGGTGTCTTCCTCTTTGGAGAGTAGGGGTTGGTGATAGAAGTGGACCCCAGGGCTTTGTGCACTGCAGGCAAGCACTCTCCACTGGTCCTTGGCAGCCCTTGTTTGTTTCTTTTGCAGACAGATGCAGAGCTTTTCATGTTCCGTTTCTTTGTAGCCCTGGCTAGCCTCAACCATAGCATTCTTCTGTGTTTTGCTTCCTGAGCAAGAATTTGACCAAAGGCTTTTGTTTGAATTAAGAACAATATATCATTAACCACAAAGGAACTTGCTAAACACAAACTACTTGCTACTTAGTTACTTGTGCCTGTGTTATGAGTTGTTTAATTTGTTACTACCCTGTGTTGAAAGGTCACATTTGTTTGGGTTAGCCCCAAGCTTTGTTGTAGTGCTTCCATTACCTTAGTGAATCACAAGCACACGTAATTTTTTTTCACACATTTTTTAAAAATTATTTTCTAGTTGTCTGATGACCCATGTCCGATAGACTCCAAGAAAGCCAAACGATCAGGAGAAATGTGTGCCTTCAATAAAGTTCTAGCTCACTTTGTTGCTATGTGTGACACCAACATGCCATTTGTTGGTCTTCGATTGGAGGTAAGTTGGGAATTTTCATATGTTAACTCAAATTGCATGGCACCAGCAGGAGTAGTATCTGGCCCACACAAGACTATTCTTTTTTTCTCCCATTCCACTATCTCATAGTCTTCTCCTTAGATTAATGGGAATTAAATTGTTCCCAGTTAAAGAAGGTGGACAACATTGTTTAGGTCTTATCAGAGATGGCTGCTTAATAAAGCATGGCATTTTGAGTTGGTGAAGTAATGTTTGAGCACTACTTACACTGGCATCCTTTCTGAGAAGTAAATCAGAAAAATATTAAACTAAATGTTACTTTGATGTTGTGGAAGAACATCAGATGCAGAATTCATGTCTTTCAAGAGTATGGCGTTGTGCCGGGTGGTGGTGGCGCACGCCTTTAATCCCAGCACTTGGGAGGCAGAAGCAGGCGGATTTCTGAGTTCGAGGCCAGCCTGGTCTACAAAGTGAGTTCCAGGACAGCCAGAGCTACAGAGAAACCCTGTCTCGAAAACAAACAACAGAATATGGCGTTGTAGGGTTGGAGAGATGGCTCCCTACTAGAGCATTGGTTGTTCTTTCAGAGAACCCAGGTTCAGCACCCACATGACAGTTCAACACTGTTGTAACTCAGCTCCAGGGGATCTGACCTCCTCATATAGACATGCATGCAGACAAAATAACAATGCATATAAAATAAGTCATTAAAAAGATTGTGTTGTTATATCTACCATGATCTCTAAAATATGAATGTAAAGTGAAATAACAACTGGTTTTTTGGATTTTGCTTTTTGAAAAAGGGGCTTATGTAGCCTAGCTGGCCTTGAATTTGCTATGTAGCTAAGGATAAACTTAAATTCCTTTTGTTTTTGTTTCTCCTTTCCTATCCTAAGATTACAAGTCATATGCCATCATGCTTGCTGAAACCTTCAACTTTTCCTTATTATTTTTTAAAAGATTTATATGAGTACACTGTAGCTGTCTTCATACACACCAGGAGAGGGCATCAGATCCCATTACAGATGGTTGTGAGCCACCATGTGGTTGCTGGGATTTGAACTCAGGACCTCTGGAATCTGGAAGAGTAGTCAGTGCTCTTAACTGCTGAGCCATTTCTCCGGCCCCATTTTTCTTCATTATTATTAGTACTTTTTAAGTGTATTGGTGTTTTGCCTTACATGTATTTCTGTGTGAGGGGGCCTGATCCGCATTGTTTCTCTCTTGGATGTTATTTCAATTACTTATAGAAGTCCCTGAGTTACTGTTTGGGTGATGGGAAGAGTAGGCACATGATTTTGGGGCATGCAATGCATTCCTGTCTACCTCCCTGTGCGTTGGGGAAAATGGAAAGACACGTATGGTTTTTGTAGGTGCACATGGTTCTTATACTCTACTCAGATGTTTTTGTCTTTCTCCTCTGTGATCCATACATGCTATACACACACGGATCTTCATACAATACTTTCTTGAATTCATTCAAGCTCTTAAAAACTTAACTACAATCTCCTCTTTAAATTGATGGATAATATTAAAATACCAGCTCATTTTCTTCTTATAATAATGAATTCTGAGCTGTGAATAACTACATGTAATCTTACTGGCAGTGTTTTTCTCTTTATTGATTGCAAGTTGCAAGTCATTTTTTGAGCTGTTCTAGACTTTAGTTCCTTTTGAGTGTAAACTTGTATTGTCTATTTGGTCATCAGCTAGCTTTCTAAACTTTCTTCTTCTGACTCTCAAAGTCAGGCTAGATAAATATTTAAATAATTTGTGGGACAGGGTATGTAAGAATCCAGTCATAGAAGCCATGTCATTGTTTACTGAGGGCAAGGCTTTCTTTCCTCCATCAGAGGACCTTCTGGCCTGCCTTCCTAAGATGGACTCTGCCAGATGAGTTTCAGCCTGTCCCTACTTTTGCCTGACTTCAGTTTCATTTTGACGAAACAGTAGAATCACAAATATAATCAGTTCTCGTTTTTAGTTCCTTCATTTGAAACCACTTGAACTGATTCTGGAGTACTTACAGCTTGTAGCAAAAAATGGGAGCATACTGTGAATTTTGAAGATTTCCGTATTGCGGATATTCTCTTTGAAGCGAAACGCCGAAGCACCTGTGACTTGTACTTGCTTTACTCTAGTTTCCAAGGGCATCTGAGAACAGGAAGACTGCTCATGCTGATACACTGTCACTTTGACAAAGATTGCCCTTAGAAAAGATGGGATCAAGATAGATAACAGGCAGAGAAAAGCTGATTTCTTTTGTGAATTTAGCAGTTTAATACCCCTGTGCTTTTTCTCTTTTCAGTTGTCTAACCTCGAGATACCACATCAGGGAGTGCAAGTGGAAGGTGATGGCTTCAACCATGCAATTCGCTTATTAAAGTAAGCTTGTGTTCTGTGTCTAACTTGGCGCTACTTGTTGCAGTCACAGTGGAGAACAGTTTCTCTCCTATGGAACAGCGTAAAGCAGTGCTCACAGTCTGTGTATGTCGTAGATTTTTGTGTAGAATTACGGAGGTCCAGGGGAGGTTCTTTTTTGTTCATTTGGTGGCAATCCAGCACCATCTGGCATTTTAGGGCATCATTTGTTAACCAGATAATCTAGTCAGTGTAAATGTTTCAGGTTTGATTTTTGTAAAGCCCTCCAGGATGCCTTGGGTTTGCATAGCAGGGAAATATAGGCTACTTCAAAGTCAAGGTGGGAATTCCCAGGAAAGTGCCAGTTGTATATGCAGACTGAAAGAGTGATGAGAATTAGCCAGACGAAAGGGAGATGGGGTTAGAGTAGAGGTCCTAACCAGAAGAGGTAACTGCTAATATGAAGGGTTGGAGGTAAGAAAATGCTCAGCATGATGGATCTGAATGTTGAGCAACAGATAAAGGCAGGTGATAGAGATGAGCACAAAGGTGTAAGCAGGAATGCCTAGAGCCCGTAGAGTCTTTTTTTTTTTTTTTTGTCATTAAGCAATGTAGACCTTATCCTACTGGTACTAGGAAACCATCTGAAGCTGGACACTCTATTCTAGCACATTCCTCACAATATCTTCACAATTATTCAAGAGGCTGATGACAGAGGATTTAGACCAGTTTTAACATTACAGTGAAGTGCCCATTTTAAGACACAAAAACAACCCCAAAAAGAAGCCAATATGATTTTAAGTACAAACTGACATCATTAGAAAAGTTTTTCTGGAAATTGAACCTTATGGCAATATGCAGAATAAAGGAGAGTGAGATTGAAGTAGCAACACCAGTTGAAGTGGTTCATGGTAAAATTGCCGTTAGTTTGGACTAGGGTATGTTCCTGTAAGGACTTAGGAGATGAACCAGTCAAGGGTTGGTGATTAGATAGATTTCAGAGGTACAGGGGACGGAGGCAGCAAGGACTCATTAATTTTGTCCTAGGCAAAAGATGGGTGATGGTTTGAAGTAGAGGACACCACAGTGTGAAAGGACTTTTCTAAGTTTGAGGGGCCTACAGATCCATTGAGCATACACAAATGTTCTCAAGCTCACGGTAACGTTTGGACAGGTGACAATGTCACCATCCCAGTGGTAGTAAGTGAGCTGACATAGCAAATTAGATGAATAGGAATGTGCAAACAAATGAAGTTGGGTGCTGGGCCTGGTGGTACACATCTATAACTCCAGCACTTAGGATTCGGATGCAGGAGGATGGCCATGAATTTGCTTTCAGTCTGAGTTAGATAGTGAGATCACGTCTTAACCTCCCAACCCACACACATACAAGAGACGGGAAATCAAGCTGGTCATAAGGTTTAGTTTTAAATGGACAGAAGAAAAAAGAACCAAATGATGCTGGAAAGTACAGGTAGTGGGTGGAAAGCTGAACATGAGAAATATGAGATAAGGATATGTCCTAATGAACTTTAGTAGCACATTAAAAATTAAGAACACTTGGAAAGGGGGAGCTGTTACTCTAATTCACTTGGTAGAATATCTTCTTGATATACATGAGGCCATGTATCAAGCTTCAGCAGCTCATAAACCAGGTTTGTCGCATGCCTATAATCTCAGTACTCAGAAGGTGGATGGAGAATGGAGGAGCAATTCAAGGTTTGAATTGCTTTGCATAAAATAGATTACAAAATCAACAAGTTCCATTTGACTACCACAGATAAGGAGATGATAATAACATCTGTGTTTTATTCGTTTTAGTTTTCACAATCTTTTGAAGCATCTTGTCAACATTTTTCAGAGAGCTTTCACATTTGTCTCTGATGGAACCAGGGCTTGAGACATGTCAGATGAGCTGCATTCCAGTACCCTTTCTACTTGAACTCAAGCAAACTCTGAAGTGTCCTTCCTAGGAAAGATGCATTCTTCTTTCCTCTCCCTCTCCCTCTCCCTCTCCCTCTCCCTCTCCCTCTCCCTCTCCCTCTCCCTCTCCCTCTCCCTCTCCCTCTCCCTCTCCTCATTAGGTATTTTCCTCATTTACATTTCCAATGCTATCCAAAAAGTCAGCATTTTTGTTTTCTTTTTTAACTTCATTTCATAAAATTTAAGGGAGGTCTTTAATTCTCCCTTTCCCCTCTATATTTACAATGTAAAGGGAAAAATTCAAAAGTTGATAGATTTAAAGACAGTTTTCCAGTGGCTGTTGTTATCATGCTAGGGTATTTAAAGGGAAGAATGATAAATGAGGATCTTTATGATTGTTTTTTTTTCATTAAAACCTTATACTGATTATTATAAATATAATCTTTTACTAACTGTTCTAACACATTTGATTTTGAGAAACTCTTCTTTCAAGCATGAATTAATTTTCAAAAAGAATGAGTCAACCTTTTCAAGCTCTTAAGTTTGGGCACATTTTTGCTTTTTGCTGAAAATATGCTCTGTTCTTATTCCAGCTTTTTTAACTCTTTGAAAACCTGAAATAAAAGTATCAGTTCTATCACAGTAACTTTCTTCATCTGCTCTGCTTCACTGACCTGTTACCTTTTGCTGAATTTAAAGACCCTTGTTCCTTCAGATGAGATACAGAACACGTGCTAAGAATGTATGCTCATGTTGCTTAGGTTTTGAGCCTTGGGTAAACTTCAATTTTCACCCGAACTCACACTGTCTCAGGCGTGAATCATTGTTTTTCATACCCCCATGTGTTTCGTTGCTTCTTATAGCCAAGGCCTGGCAGATAGGCACAACTCACTCTTTCTTTCTTCCTTTCTTCCTTCCTTTCTTTCTTTCTTTCTTTCTTTCTTTCTTTCTTTCTTTCTTTCTTTGGCAAGTCTTGGGACTTGAGTTCCTACTGCATGTGCATGTATGACCTTTAGAAAAACCTTTCCCCTTTTGTTTTCTGTCATACTTGAATCCTGACTTTACTCTTAGCTCCCTGAGTAACCTTTCCGCTTGTTACTCTATAATATATACTTTTTGATGTTTGTTTGCTCAGACATACATGTTACCCTAGAGAAGTTTTGTCTAATTTCTCAGGTTATTCAATGCTAGAGAAACATCACGAAGGAGTAGCTATTTAAATTAAACTTTTAAAAGATTTTTGGGAAGTTTTCAAATAAGGTTAACCCTCTTTATTCATGAAATAGTGTCCTCAGTTCTTATTCTTTTTTGTATTAAGATATTTTTTGTATATGGTTATTTCATCTGTATGAATATCTGTGCACCATGTGAGCGTGCATGCACTAAAAATGACAAGGATGCACTTTGACAGATCTACTGTAGTTGAGGTCTTAAATGAAATGGAGTCTTAGACTTCCCTTAGTTCTCACTTTGGAAATGTGTAGGTTCTGTGCTTTCATTTTCTCTCCAGATGGATGTGATGTAAACCTAAGGTGAACAGAATATGTGTCTCCACTTATACTCCAGACTCAAGGTGAAATGTCCGTCTAAATTAGCTGCTTTAGAGCTCCCCAAGAATGCCTGTTGTGAGGACTAAGGGTGGGCAAGTTGAAGATCATTTATCCAATATTGGTGTGGTTCTTTGAAAATGGTTAGCCCATAGAGAGTAGCAGTGTTGGGGTCCCTTCTAATTAAGATGTAGAACTCTCAGCTCTTCCAGTGCCATGCCTGTCTGGATGCTGCCATGCTTTCTGCCATGATGGTAATGGACTGGACCTCAGAATCAGTCCAGCCCCAATTATTAAATGTTGTCCTTTATAAGAGTTGCCTTGGTCATGGTGTCTCTTCCCAGCAGTGGAACACTGACAAAGAGTCATGTCAGTTAACTTTTAAAGTTGAATGGATTAAGTGGAAGTCAGCTTTTAGAGTTTTCTTTAAACATCAAGCTCTAGTTCCATTACTTTATGCCAGGTAAACACTATATAACTAATGTTTCAAAATAATTAAAAAAGGGGTATGAAGCAGTTACATTCAATTAATTTTTTGGAGAGTCCATAGAAAACTGATTACTACAGATACAGATTGAGCTAGCTATAACACGGTACACTCAATTTCAGTCTCAATTTGGACTGTGTGTTCATTATCAGTATTAATGCCAAAACAGATCACAATTTGTTAAAAGAATCATATTGTTGTCCGTCTTCACTGGTGTTTATGTCCATTTGTCTCTGTATGTTTGTGTGTCTGTCTGTGTGTATGTTTGCGGGTATATTAAATTCTAAATATACATCTACATGCAAGGAAAGGTTTTTTTTTCTAGGAGGAATTTACAGGAAGTAGTTTGGGCTATGCCAGATGACACAAATCTCTCCACAACAAGGTGCTTGTCTCTCTTAATCCCTAGGGTCCCCATCATGGAAGGAGAGAACTGACTTGTGCAAGTTGTCCTCTGACACATATACCATGGCATATGTATGCTTTGACTTACAGAATAAATACATTTTTAAAAAGAAACTATTTTAAAGTGTCTAATTTTATGATAGTAATCTGTTCTCACAGCAGTCCCAGTTATTGGTTTAAACCAATTACCACTTTTCTGATTTGGCACCAACATTATCCCTCCATTGTAAGCAGTCGGGCATGAGAAACCAGTGGTAGGGTTAACTATTTTCAGGTTTAAATACTACATGTTGAAATACCCCATCCAATATGATTGTCTGGCTCTGACTGACAGATTATATTTGGCTTTCATGTGGCTTCTAAACAATCCCTGACTTTTGACATGGATAAAGAGAGGCCACTGTGGAACAGAGTATTTGCCCATCTACCAAAGCTGCGAGTGAAAGACAAATCTAGAAAATATTTCCAAACTTTGTCATCTTATTATGTTTTTGGACTTTGATCATAAAAGCCACACATATCTTGGTCATTTGCCTATTTCACAAGTTCCTTTCAATATTGCCATACATTCTGAGAACTTTGCCCATTTTTTCTTTGTGACAGTGTTTTATGTAGCATATCCTAGTCTTGAACAAAGTAGCAAGGCGATTTTCTAGTCTCTTGGTCCCTAGTGTAGGACTTGAATTGCTTTTCTACTGCTGGCCTTATAAGCACGATATCAAGCTCAACTTTTATAATGCATTTTGGATGGAACTATTTCTTTTCAATGTATTTTCCCTACCACTATTCTACATCAGCAGGATCTATGTGAATCAGAGTTGCTCAGGCTGGGTTTGAATTTGAGATCACTTTGCCTTCATCTTAAGTAGCTGAGATCACATACACACTTGGGCCACCATACAAGAGGAGTCATGTTCTCTTGTCTACAACAGTGCCTATCAATAGCTAGATATCTTGTACATTTTTATTTTTTTCCACCAAATTCTAGAGTTTCATAAGATGTGGAGTTGGCCCTATATATCTCTACAGATGCTAGAAAGATAATGCATAATAAATATTATGTTGTTATAAATTATTTTGTTATAAACTTGTGACCTTTTTACAAACCCTGTACTAGGTAGTGCTTCAACATTTACCATCTTTCTGCTATGTGGCCCATACATTTTTCTTGGTATTGAAGCAGTTTTTTCATGACAGTGTTTATTACTGGTTTTATTTTTTTACTGGTTCCTGGAGGCTTCATTCCTCCTACCTGGCCTGTGACCTTCTGGTTCCTCCCTACTTTCTCACCTGCCCTCCTCACTTGAGGTTGCCTATCTCTGTTCCTGCCCTCAGCTAACTACCAGTAGGAGGTCAAGGAGCCTGGTGCCTGGCCCAAGCCCTTCCATTCCTGCCAGTCCACTTTTGAAGCTGCCCCAGAGGCCCCAGTGGGTACCTGAACAGTGTTGCTCAAGCTCTGCCTCTGGAAGCCAGCAAAGATGCCCACCAGGAGCCACATGCTTACGTCTGCTGTGTACTCTTTGGCTCATGGCACCTGCCAGCCCCATGGGCCTTACCCCTGCCCTCTTCTTTCTGATATTTTTCTTTTTGGCTAACTTTATCTGGTGATGTTTTGGTTCCTGCCAATAATTTCAAAACTCAATTGGATTAGGCATGAAGATTGCTGCAAATTCTAGGCCCGCCTGGACTAAAAATAAACCAACAAAGCAAAAATCTGCATGTTGAAGAGAAAATGTGTTTAAAGCTTCAATGGAGAACATTGTGATGCAACATTTTAATGCAATATATTTCACTTTTGCTCTATCCATATATTTAATTTTTTGCCACATGCAAAAAATAAAAAAAAAAATAATGTCTCTTACTGTTTTTCAGTTCCAGGTCAGCGGTTTTCAACATGGAGGTGGGGTGGTTTTACCCTTTAAGGAACATGAAGGGCAATGTCTAAATATACTTTTATCATTACCTAAGCAATCAGGGTCCGAAGTGCTATTGGCATCTAGTAGATTGAGGCCATGGAGGCCCATCACAGCTCCCCACAATAAAGACTTGTCCAGTCAAAATAGCAATATTGCCCAGACCGAGGAGTCCATTCTGGGTATTCTGAATAAGAAAATTGAAACAAGTTTCTGTATTTCCAGATATTGCCTTGATAGGAATAATTATAAAATCTAAGATCCAATCTGTGAGTTGAGAGATACTATATAATTAATGTAGCAGCTGTTATTTCATCTACTACTGAAATACCAGCTAAAATATATTGTTCATAACATTGTATGGTATGGTAAATAGTCTCTAAAGCTGTAGAAGGAAAATAGAAACACTGTCTTTGGGTTTGGGGGTTGGGGGGTTAAAATGAGAGTCCTAATATAGGTTGATGTCATCTGATGTGGGCTAAATATTACCAATTGCTGGGAACTGTTGCATTGTAGAAGGGATCTAGAAGCCATGTTGGACCTAAAGCTCTGTTGTCATGTCATACCCTGTGTGTCATTTTTACTTTGTGCTTTGTCTTTGTGCATAACATACATCTCATGTGTCATCTTTCATCACAGGATTCCTCCCTGTAAAGGAATAAGTGAGGAAACACAGAAGGCTCTGGACCGCTCTCTTCTTGATTGCACTTTCCGATTACAAGGTAGAAATAACCGCACTTGGGTGGCTGAATTAGTGTTTGCAAATTGTCCGCTTAATGGCACTTCCACCAGGGAGCAAGGTAAGATCTTTCACACTGTGTTTTTGCTTATGTCCATATTTTTAAAAGTATTGGTTACTATTAGTTTTTTCCTTTGAATCCTTTAGGACCATCCCGACATGTTTACCTGACGTATGAAAATTTGTTGTCTGAACCTGTTGGTGGCAGAAAAGTAGTTGAAATGTTTCTTAATGACTGGAGTAGCATTGCCCGTTTATACGAGTGTGTGTTGGAATTTGCACGTTCTCTACCAGGTACATGTAATAGTCTTCCTTTTAAATGAAAATACCTCCTTCATGTAACAGAAAAAGTAAAACCTGTACAGTGTTTTAAAAAAATACAGCCAAAAGTATCTAAGGAAAATTGTCTTCTTTACCGCAGTGTATAGTCTCTCTTTCTCCGGCGGAAAAACTGTTAAATTTCTTTTATTTCTAGAAATTTGGGCACATAGACAGACTTGTGAGTAATATACTTTTGTGTTATAATATAGTCCTCATCTACTGTGAGCATGCAAGCTAATAAACATTGTGCTGTGTCAGCATGATACCACTCTAAGAGGACCTGAGAGAATGGAGCCAATAAATGAGGCAGACTTTATAAATAATAAATAATAAATAGCCAATTTTATTCAGAGCATCATATTATGTATACCACAAGGGTTAGATAGTATCATATAAGTAAAGTATACAATTACAATGGAAGTCACATGTGGCAAAACATGTTTTCCACAGAGGCACAGAAACAACAATAGTTGGAACGAATAATCTGAAGTCAACTCAGATGGGCACAAAAGCACATTCCAAGAATGATGCTGTTTTTGAAGACACTGAGGTCATAACACTCAGAATTCTCATACGGCTCCATTCTTTGATTGTGTCCCAACACTAGCACATTTAATTGCACAGCTACTTAGGAAATAGCTATCCCCTATTTTACAGATGACAAAAACATTTCACAGAGACTTAAAAACTTCACTTTGTGTAAGAGCTTTTCTTGGCATGAACTGAGAGCAGAGAAGGCCAGGACAGAGAAAGTGCCTTGCTGTATTAGCCACTGTGCTAGACCTTTTCCATGGCTCACCTTCTCTGTGCTGGCTTTACATGCTTTTGATTCTGCCACTGCCTTGGCAAACAATCAAACGGGCATGGTGATGTGGGCCTGCAATCATGACACTTGGTAGGGAAAAGCAGCAAGATCGAGGCGTATATCCATCACCCTTAGTACACAGAGACTCTGAGGGACAATGTGGGGTTCAAGGAGACCGTATCACAACCAAACTAGGCATATGATTTGCCAAAATGCTCTACTTTTCATACCTGCTTCTTAAACATGTCCGTGTCCGATCAATATGCATTTTGTTTGTTTCTGCTTAGAAATACCTGCTCATCTGAATATTTTCTCAGAAGTTCGTGTTTATAATTATCGAAAGCTTATCTTATGTTATGGAACCACCAAAGGAAGCTCAGTAAGTATATGAATTAAAACATGGTTGTTCTGTGGCCTGGAGAAATAAATGGCTTAGTGCTTATGTGCACTGTCAGTATTTCAGAAAACCTGGATTCAGTTCCCAGCCAGCCCCCATATAGCAGCTCACAGCAGTTTGTGTTCCAAGATCTGACTCCCTCATCCATGCAGGCAAAATATCAATGCACATGAAATAAAATAAAAATAAATATTGAAAAATGGAGGTTCCTTTCTTATTTATCTTTTAAAAATTAAGAACTTAAATGATAGTTGCCAGACACTGCAGCTTGGAAAAGAAACAAAGGAAAGAAAACTGCCTTAAATAAAGGCTCGAGGAACATCAATTTTAAATGCTCTGCTGAAATAAAAGTGTGATATATGCTTAATTCTTTAAAACTGAAAAATAAATTATAGTGTCTTTAGAGCATATGATCTTGATTTTAAAACAAGCACTCTTGACATTTTTTCCTTCACAGACTTCAATTGGGATTCATGTTTAACTTTATATGAATGGCTTTGAGAAATACAGTTTGTCTTTGGTTTGAGTTATACGAAAATATTCAGTCTTTATTCGTATCTTAATCCTAAGTATATTCCCTGTAATCTATACTTCTTTTCCTTAAAAATGAGTTGGGAACTAAAGAGAGGACTCAGTGATTGAGAGGCTGTACTGGTCTCATAGAGGATCCAGCAACCATCTGTAACTCCAGTCCCAGGGTTTCTCGGACACCAGCCATGGACATGGTACACATAGAGACTTGTACAACACTTGTATTCGTTTCTCTCTAGACACTTCTATAACTAGTAATGTCTGAAATTATTAGTAATTGAATGAACATGTGTTTGAGGATTTTCCCTTTTTATTATAACAGTGCTTGCTACCTTAGTTGATGGCATTGAGAATATGACTCTGCATTGAAATAAATCTTTAAATCTCAAGAGTTGCATTTTCTATTTAAAAGATTTATATTTCTAGTTTATATAATAAAAGGGAGATGATATGTATGCTCATAGGCTCTGTTGATCTATATAAATATCATATTTGGAGATTGGGAGCAAATCTTAGCACATTACTCATTTTTACAAGAAGCCCTCCTTTGATGCTTGCTGACTTATCTTTATCATGGTTTGCACCTGGAATCTGTTACTTTGCAGTTTGTTTCACATGTGCTCTCTTTGCTCTAGATTAGTATTCAGTGGAACTCCATTCATCAGAAATTTCACATTGCGTTGGGAACAGTTGGCCCAAACTCAGGTTGCAGTAACTGTCACAATACCATTCTCCATCAACTTCAAGAAATGTTCAACAAAACACCAAATGTGGTTCAGTTATTACAGGTAATTAAGTTCTCTGTCTTAAGATGTACTAGTAGTATGCTATGCAAAACACCTAAAATTATCTGCATTTCTCTTTTAATGACGAAGATGGATGTTTTTGTCTTACATGGTTTAAACTCTGCCTGGAGAACTTAATTAAAATGATCTAGTGCACTTCAAAAGAAACTTTTCTAGAATGTCCCAGAATGTTCATTTGTGACAATGAGACAGAAAATTGTAAGTTTTCTGCAGTTACATGACAACTGGGTGATATCTCTGTTTCTTCCAGGTTTTGTTTGATACTCAGGCACCATTAAATGCTATCAACAAACTCCCTACTGTTCCAATGTTGGGCTTGACCCAGAGAACTAACACCGCCTACCAGTGTTTCTCCATTTTACCACAATCATCCACCCACATCAGACTGGCCTTCAGGAACATGTACTGCATTGACATATACTGCCGTAGTCGAGGCGTCGTGGCAATACGGGACGGTGCCTATAGTCTTTTTGATAACAGCAAGTTAGTTGAAGGCTTCTATCCTGCACCAGGATTAAAGGTACACACTTCCTCGTTAGGGAATAATAGAATAAATATATTCTCGAAAACCATTCCTTTGAGGGAGAAATGTCCCATTCGAATTTAGTAAGCAATACAGTTGCTATATCTTCTCTGCAACCTCATTTTGGAGGAGCTAGGGTTTGCAGTAAGTTCTGTGTCTTTGTACATGAAATGTTGGGAAGCCCCTTGTTTCCTCATTCTCTGGTTAATAAGTTTGGGAATATGAAAGAGCATAATATTTGCTTATTGGGACTTTAAAGGAAGACTTTATTGCTTGAGATCCTCATGAAAGATGTTTGGAGAGTCAAATAGTTCTAAAGGCTGCTTCTGAAAACTTGCTCCCTTACCCTACTCCTGGTGTGTTCCTGCTCCTCAGAGAAAACTGTTGTCACTTGTCAGCACTTGTCAGGTAGCTGCTACTCTTTGTGTTTATATAGCTGTATCTCTGAGTACCAAGGTACGCTGTCACTTGTTGAGTAATTCTCACCCTCAAAAGGGAGTGCTTACAACTTTGAAAACTTGGTTTCACTTACTCTTTCTTCCTTCAGGCTGCTCCTAGTATATAAGTAAATACATTGGCCTTTCTCCTGGTTTTACAATAAGGTTATGTAGCAATTGTGATTTCGTAGGGGTTTGTTTGTTTGTTTGTCTGTTTGTTTAGTATTCTTGTTGTTCTGAAGATACTTGTCCTTTTGGGCCTCCACATGGAACTGCACTCATGCAAAAATGTGTTCTCACAGGTCTACATGCAAACAAACAAAAAACCCTAGTCAAAACTCGGTTGGGATTAGTGTGGCTCCTGGGAACACATGAGAGCAGGAGCTTGAGGTGTGTTGCTCTGTTGTGCTCACAGTCAGGAAGCAGAGCAGGTTGCTTCCTCCTTTATTTAGTTCAGTCTCCCAGGCTCCGTAAAATCTGTTACTCACATTCAGGATGTGTGATCTTAATTCTCTGGAACCACCCTCAGAAGCCCATTCAGAAGTTTGTCTTCTGTGTGACTCTACATTCCTCATGCTAACAGTCAGGTTAACCATTACACATCCCATTTCTTTCTCTTACATTGCTGATTTTTGTAGTATGCCTGCTATAGTAGCTGCCTGGAAGAAGGTACATAGGAGATTGGTTGAAGTCCATGGAGGTTATTGGAGACCTTGTATGTTTGACAGTGTTTTTAGTTTACCTTCATTTAACTGAGAGTGCCTAGGTATAGAATTCTAGACTACGATCATTTTTTGTAGAATGTTTGAAGCTCTGCTGCTTTGTTTTCTACATTGGATTGTGACTGGCCTGAACCAAGTGCCTGTAAGCCTTAATAATCTCCTTGGGAGGTTGTTTTGTCTTTTTTCCTCACAGTACTAGGTTTCAAATGTACCTTGATACTCCTTACATCAGTGCTGGGGTTCAAGCACCTTATCCCCTGAGCCATCTGCCCAGCCCAGAAGCATGTTCTCATATGGATAGATCACTTTCTCTTCCCTTTCATCTTTCAATCTTAACTCCATTTCTTTTGTAGAACTTTGATCTCTTTCATGTTGGTGCCTTTCTTCGATTATTAAGTAATTCTTTACTCTCTGCTCTTATTTATAGGTAAGGTTTGGAGACTCTGGTGTTCATCCCAGGACAATCTGCATGGCCATACTGCCAAAATCAGTAGCTTTAGGTCTCTTGTTGGGCCACTGCGAATTTGTAGAAATGTTGTATATCTGTTTCCCCATTTGCAAAAGGTCAAAGGAGAGGATGAAAAAAGTCTTACCAGCTTTAAATATATGGCCTTTAATACCCATTTTAAGGGTGGTAACCTTTTTCTGGATTGCTGCTGGATCCAGTCTTCCTGCCCACACAGAGCTGCTCCTTTAGAAGCTGGTGATGCGTAGAGCTCTGGGAGAGTAGTGGTGAATTTTTTATTCTTTGTATAGTTTTTGTTTTGTTTAATATGGATGGATGTTTGGTGTTAAAGAGAAGTTATTTAATCCCATCTTGGGGTTTCTACCCATCTTTGACCATTTAGTTCCAGGATAAAAGAGACACACAACCTTTTTGTTTAAAATAAGCCTTAAACAGTATAAGAGTTGGACAGATACCTACCTGCTGTGCTATTAGAATCTACTTTGCTATTGATAACCCCAAATTATTATTTACTACTTACTGTATTTCATTTGGGCTGCTTTTATCTCTAATTGACAGCCCTCAGATCCATGTTTTTATAGTTCACCTAACTCATGGTGACTTCTCCTTCCTCCTCCTGCACCCTTTCCTTTTCCTATGATCCCAAGCCCGTGAAATGTAAACCGTAACTATGTCTTTTCTGCCCAGCAATTGGCTGTTGGCATCTTTATTTACCAATCAGAAATAACTTGGAGGACAGGGCCACTTGAGTCCACATGCACACTCCAGGTCTTGGGAGCCCACACTTAGCATTATAGTAAACAGCAAGACCAAACCTCAACAATTCTCCTTTTTAGTTCAATATTAGGCTCATTTTCTCTCAGATATAGATTGGATACAATTATATAGCAATTAGGAAAATTACTAGGTATGATACACATTTATAATAGGTATTTTATCATCTATCCTAACTTAATGAGTTTGCAGTTCTGTACCTCAGTCATCTTTGATTTTAACTTGTATTACCATCTGAAACCAATCGTTTACACCTAGAACATCTTAAATCCTAACCAATTCTGAGACTGGAACTATCTAGTTTTCAGCCCCATCAGAGGTTTAAGAAGGAATAAATATTTGAATATTCAGGAACACAGCTTCCAAAATTTAAACAATTGACAGCTGACAATTTGGACAGTCTCTAACATTTCTTATAACATTGGAGCATCTTTCTGCAGCCTTCTGGCCCAGAACAACTGACTGAAGAGAAGTATGAAGGACTTATGAAGGACTAGCTTTAGCTTACCTTGTCTTGGCAGAGCTTAGTAGTTGACTATCCCGCGTCTGTTTATCTTTTTTTGGATAGCATTCTGTCTGCAGATGAAGTCAGGGCATTTCTTGCCTAGTGGCTAGCTCGCCACAAATGAAGCAACTTCACATGGAGGTAATGATGCTTAACATTTTCTTTGAAGTGGAATGGGGTATGCTGTCAGGAACAGACACATGTTTTGTAGTCAAATATCTTTTAATAATAAAATAACCTTGAATGTCATACTCTGTGGTTCTCTGATGCCTTTGAAGACCATCTACCTATATACAGCATAACTAAATTGTTAAACATTATTTTTTATCTATTTACTATTTGAGTGACCTTGAGAACATTTTATTGTAATTATCTAAATTAGACTTTAATAAAGTTTGACTATCTGACTATTTATTTGTATTACTTAATTTTTCTAAACAGTTTATAATAGGAGCTATTAAAAGGACTGAGTCTAAGCCTTGTATTCTTAAATGAGTTGCACATGCACAATGCCTATCTAAGAGGAACAATAGTAATTTTAAATTCTGTGTCTATAAAATATTCTGTATCAGTGTAACAAATTATAACTTCAATTTTGCATCAAAATATAAAGATCTCTACCATTGTTAGATTATGGCTATAAAATTCTTTTATTTAGCCGGGCGAGGTGGCGCATGCCTTTAATCCCAGCACTTGGGAGGCAGAGGCAGGCGCATTTCTGAGTTCGAGGCCAGCCTGGTCTACAGAGTGAGTTCCAGGACAGCCAAGGCTACACAGAGAAACCCTGTCTTGAAAAAACCAAAAACCAAAATAACTTTTATTTAAGAGTAAATTTAATAATTCATCCTTATTTGTCTAATTTCTTATGATATTTCTATATCTATTTCTTTTCAACCCCTTCCCTTTACCTGAGAAAGAAAGGGTAGAGAAGAAGGAAAGATAGAAATCCCTCAGTGTAAGCCCCCTATTTTATTTCTTCTGTTTCCGAGACCATAATTATGTGTAAATTATCCCTTAAAGTGACAGTATATTTATAATTCATAAAAAACAAAGCCATCTACTCCAACTTAAGGGACTGGGACAACAGTATTCTAATTATTTTCTGCTGAATTGGGTTGAAGAATTTCTAACCTACAAGGAAACTGAAAAAATTGTTAAGTCAAAATAACGCTAGTTAGCATTTGTTGTCCAGTCTTCCTGTGTTGAGAACGTGCAGGGCTTAACTGAAGTCCTGTCTGGAACAGTCTGAAAGACTGGATGAACCAAGGTCATTGGGATTAAGCAGTCTTTTCTGAAGCTGTTCTAGATGCAAGTCTCTGGAAACAGCATTAGTTGAAGTAGGATTAGGCAGGGAGCTGAAACAACAGATAATCTCAGCACCCCTGAGGTTCAATGTTGTCAGAGATGTACTCTTGTTATTTCATTCTTTAATATATGAACCTTATAACCAATATTTTGTTCTATAAAGATATTTGTATGGAATGTGCACGGTTCACAGATCGTTTAAGGATTAATTTTTACTCCTTGTTAAGTTAGTTTGATCAGTAACCAATTATAATAAGTCCTCATTCATGTCATGAAAGAATGGCATGATGAATTTTGAGGATTCTGTAGCCAACAAGATTTACAAGCTATGTATATCTGAAGTTCTGGCTACAGACATTTTTATGTCTCAGCCAGTTTCAGGGCTGTTCCCATGTAGAGGGGATCAACAAATCATGTTACCTGTCCTGTTTGGTTTACTTGATTTTTTTTTCCCCTCCTGTCTGCAACTAAACTCATCAAATCTTATCCTATTACTAAGGAAGGTGTCCTATTAACAGAGATAGAGCCTCTCTCTCAAAATAGCAACCCAAAGTCATCAAAATATAGAGTAATTCAATTAGCAGACTTAACAATTTGGTCTACATATATGTCTGTGTACCATTTATGTGTCTGCATCCTGGGAACTAGAGTCATAGATGTTTGTGAGCTGTCATGTTGGTGCTTGGAAATGAACTTGTGTCCCTCAGGAAGAGCACCCAAACCTCTTAACTGCCAAGGTAACTGGCCCTGCTACTCTCAAAGTGTCTTGAGAATCTGGATGGAAGTACCTTTGCTTCTTGGCTTTCCTGGTGGCTTCCTTAGGATATGAGTGTTCTAATTGGGTAGTTCAGCCATCTGCTTTAGCAGCTTCTAGGAGCTTCCAGCAACTTCCATGGTACATCGCTGTTTTTTTTTTTCTTCTTCTCTAATTTAAAAGACTATGTTCTTTTAATAATCCTCTAATGATTTTGATGAAATAATGACATGCCTATTTGAAGATGGGAAAGCGGTATTAAGTGGAGAATCAGACTGCAAAGGTGACTCGATGGATAAGAGCACTTGCTATGAAGGAAAGAAAATCTGAGGTCAAATTCCTTGCACCCATATATAAACTAACAAGCCAAGCATGGCTGTGTGTGACTATGCCTTCATTGTTGAATGAAGACAGGTGGTTTATTGCAATTTACTGGCCAGCAAGCTTAAGTGGAGAGCTTCAAGTTCTTTCAGACACGCCCCCCCCCCAAAAAAAAAAGAAGGAGGAGGAGGAGAATACAAGACCCAGTCACGCAGTCAGTCCTCTACTGACCTGTATCTGCACATAGAATCCTTGCACATCCTGAGAGAGCCATACACAGAAAGACATCGCTTGAGACATAAACTCTAGTAGTCTTGCTTACGTTTTTGATAACATACCTTATTTGAAAAGGCTTTCTCACTCCAGATGGTTCAGGATTAAAATGAAGCAGTCTAAAACACCAAAAGTTAGCTTTGTGTGTACAAGCGTGTGGGTGGGTGGTGATGGGGTACATGTTTGTATTGTAGGAATGAATCCCTGTGTGTGTGTGTGTGTGTGTGTGTGTGTGTGTGTGCATGCGTGCGTGCGCGCACACGCGCGCACATGCGCAAGTCTAAGCCAGACGTTGATATCAGTTATTTTCATTCTTTAGTTTACTTTTTGAGATGAGGTCGTTTACTGATCTTGGAGTTCACAGATTTACAAGAGTAGTTAACCAGCATACACCCCTTCTCTCTGCCCCTCCCCAGTGCTGGGATTACATCTGTGCAGTGCCACAGCTAGCTTTTTAACAGAAATCCTCTTCTTGTGTAGAAACACTTTACCAGCTGAACCATCTTCTTTGTGTAGCGCTCTCTCTTTTTTTTTTTTTTAAATAAGGTCTTGTTTTTTTTGGTCCAGGCTAGGCTCTAATCCAACAGTTCTCTTATTCCTGCCTCCTACATGCCGTGGTTATTGGCATGTGTCACCATGCTAAGGTAATGCACTTAATTCCTATTCATCTTTTTAAATCATATTTTCTAGATTAAAGTGTGAGACCTTGTGCCTGTCATTGTGGCCATATGCCTATAATTGTAGCACATCAAGGTAGATATCTGTAGTCAATGCCAGTCTGGTCTTAATATATAGTGAGTCACAGGTCAGCCACGATTACATAGTGAAATCCTCCCTCAATATCCCCCTAGCCCCCCCCAAAAAAGAACAAAGGAAAAAGAAGCCCTTTGCTAATGAGAAATTTTATGCTGATGCTCATGTATATATGGCCTGCATTTCTGGGTGAGAGAATGCCACGTGCTTAGAGCTCTCAGGGTATTTAGTTTACTGGACTCTTTTTACTGTTTACAGGTTACCTCAATTTGCTCTCTTGCTCCAGAACTCAAATATCTCATTAGACTGTCTGCATAGCATGGTTGTGTTACAATATTCTCAATGATCATACATATTTTACTTAGGTTGTAAGATGTCTCAGCAGGTAAAGGCATTTGTCATCATGCCTGACAACCCAAGTCTTGGCCACAGAACCCACTTGATGGAATAAGAGAATTGATTCCTGCAAGATGTTTTTTAGCCTCCCCAGATACGCCATTGAAGATGCATACACATGCACACACACAAGTACACACATACCTAAACAAATGGTTACATGGGGAAAAAATATTTTGCTGAAGTAATTAAATTTTGTGTTTATACCTGTAGACTTTCCTGAACATGTTTGTTGATAGCAATCAAGATGCTCGGAGAAGATCTGTAAATGAGGATGATAACCCTCCTTCTCCTATAGGAGGTGACATGATGGACTCTTTAATATCACAGCTCCAGCCACCTCAGCAACAGGTAAATGTCTGCCTGCAAGTCTACTGTCCCATCTGTGGAACAGCTTCTATAGGTGTCAGCATTTCTTTGTTAAAAGATAGAATGTCTTTGGAAGACCTAAGAAGCCCAGGAAACCCCTATTAAAAAATTGTAACAGAGACAACAAGGAGACCTCCATTGGTAGGAAATGAGCACTTGAGGTCAAGGCTTTTTCTATTACTACTCATTTCTAATTGGGAAAAAAAAGTCTCTTGCTGGATGCTGGGCAACCTTTTGTGCAGCAGCCTCACTGTGTCTTTGAAAGGCAGCTGTTACACATTTGCTGTTGTTCATTAAGGTCTCTGCCAAGCCAGCCAGTTCTAATTTCAAGGGTTCTTCTATCCACAGCTTCACCAAGTCATGCGATCACAGCTCCAAAGCTTTGAGCACTCTTGCTGACTCCTTCCCTTGCCTAGTTGAACAGCCCGCAAGCCAGCCTCAATTTGTTCTCACTTTGTCTCTCTTGAAATAGAAAGTAGTCACTCATTGATCTTGGACTCCTAAACCAGTGCCTTATGATTCACTAGCATGGAAAAGACTCTGTGTGTCAGGGTACAAAGAACCTTTTGGCTGGAGCCTTTAGCAGTTGATTTTAGTTGTATGTGAATGCACAACCTGTTGCCAAGGTTCTGAGGCGCATCCTTCAGAGGCAATTTTCTGAAGTAACTCACCGCTCCTCCTTCGTAATCTTTTGTGAAATAGCACAGTCCTTGGGCTTCCTCGCTTCTGGCCTGGCTACTTATGCTTAGTAAGTCCAATATGCTGGTGCTTGTGTCTTTCATCGAGTACTAGACTCTTAACAGCAGGAGTTTGTATATTACACCTGGCAGGTATTTAGCTTTTTTCCTTCCCTGTATTTGGTTTTCTTGCTGACATAAAAATACAGGGCAGCCCAGTAAGACCCAATATGAATACCTCTGTACCCAGAGTGGGGCTGTGACAGATGTTGACTTAGATGAGAAGATTGTAGACCATCACAATGGAGGAGGACCTTGCCCAGCAATGCCAGAGGAGTGCTGTTGCTGCTGCTGCTGTTCTTCCTCCTCTCCCTCCTCCTCCTCCTCCTCCTCCTCTTCTTCTTCTCTGCTATTATTTATTTTGCGGGTTTTCTTTTTGTTTTGTTTTTTTTTACATTGTAAATCTCTCCTTGAATTGATGTTGGGAAAGAGTAAGTCACATATTCTAGGAAAGCAGTGATTGAGATGGGCTAGATAGTAGCCACAGCAAGTGTCATACTGACAATTAATAGAGAATCTGTTATTCCCCTCTCCCTAAATAAATCATCCATTGGCTGCTTTCCAAGAATTTTATAGGTCACAGAAAAATCACACTGTAGCTTATTAAACATTCTGGTTTTGCTAAGAGTTCTATGTACCAATAACTTTAATACTTGATATGAGATTTCCACCTGGGAGAATAGTTAGAGGCTAAAGGATTAGAGGTGGGTAGATTAAGGAAAATTTAGCATGGTCTAGTGATGTTAGGAAGATTCATCACTGTTACAACTCCTAGATTCTTTGTTTCTGTTTTGTTTTTCTTGTTTCTTTATTTTTAAATCAAATGTCTGACAGTGTCACTCAGAATACTTGGGGGGTAAAAAAACAACAACAGGAAAAAAAATTACCACCACCAATAAAAATTGTGTTTTGAGACAGTATCACTATTAGTCTTGGCTGTTCCGGGAACTCCCTCTGTAGGCCAGACTGGCCTCAATCTCACAGAGATCAGCCTGCCTCTGTCTTCCAAAGTCTGCATTAAAGGCATGTGCCATCTCATCTGCTTAATGTTTTTAAACATTTATCAAATGGTACATTTAAGAAGTGTTGAAGGCGCATGCACAGAGTCAGAAAATGAAGCAACATGAAGCTTTTAAGTAATTACAATACTGTTCTATATTTTGCTATATGTGATTAATACCTCAACTTTAAAAAAACAGACTTGGAAGGTAAATGTAAAATATGCTTGCACACATGTGTGGGTGACTGTATCACTGGAAAATGGATCAGGAGGAAGTGTGCTACCATGGAAGCTATATCTCCAGCTACATTTACCACTTTTTATTTGCTGCAAATGGAGGCAGCAATTAAAGGAATGGGTATTGAAAGATTCACCCTGATTTTACAGATGTTAACATCAAGGATAGAAATAAAACTGGCAGGAAAATGGGGGACGGGGGGACAGAATTGGTGATGTTGAAGCAGGTAAGAAATGAGGGGCTTGCTGGTTTTCAAACAGTTGCAAGCCTTCCTTCTTCCAGACTTCCTAGTTTGCATGGTCGACGTGTATTTAGAATAGATCTGTATCTAAATGGTTTCCTATATGCCAACCAGTGGAGCAGCAAAGCCTTATGTTGGTCTAATGAGGAAAAACTACACATATATTCTCTGTGGTTGACCAGCATGCCAACATTAACTTTGCTTTTCTTTTTTTCCCACCAGCCATTTCCAAAGCAGCCAGGGACATCAGGCGCTTACCCTCTTACTTCACCCCCTACATCCTATCACAGCACAGTTAATCAGTCCCCCTCTATGATGCACACACAGTCTCCAGGTAAGATACGAGTTATTCTCTGTTCTTGTCTACCTCAAGAGGAAGCATTGCTTAGGTGACCTCAGGTGTCACACAGGTTTTTACCTGCTCTCTGTCTCATTATTTGCCTACATTCATTGGAGCAGTGCTGAAAAACCCACATTTGCAGTACTTTAGGAGCATTTTGTAAGATTTGTTTTAAGTGCCTAGAGCCAGACTTGTGGCACCATTTCCAAGATTGCTAGTAATCTGATGGTCTGCATTAGAGGTTGACAGTCATAGGCCTTAAGTAAACAAACAAATGAAACAAAGCCATGTCAACTTATGTGGTATTCATGTCTGCTCTTTTTCACTCTTTTTTTATATATATTTTGAGGCTGGGTCTGATATTACCCAGGCTGGCCTTAAACTCACTATGTAGTTAGACTGTCTGGAGATCATTGATCCTTCTCTGCTTTCTCCTCCCTAGTATTGGGGTTAGGAGTACACCACCATGCCTGACTGCTTTGTGATGGATGGCCTTCTACCCCTGCTCCATATGTGAACCTTTGGGAGATGTGGCAGTGATTTGTTCTCCAGCTCCCTGGAGTCGGGCACATCATATCTTATTTGTCCTGACCAAATGGCTTTGTTGGGCAGTTCTGTGCACTGTAAAGTGTGGGTGGCATGTGAAAATTTTACTTTTGACTGAATAGTTCTATGAAATCTCTTGAGCCTGAAGTTCAGCAGGAAACTAGGTCCTAGCCCCTGGCTCCCATTTGCCATCTAAGAAATGATAGGCATCAGATTTCTTAAGGAAAATACCCTCTTACCTTGCAGTTTCCATTCTCAAATTAATAGGATAAAAAATTTAAATTGTTATATTACAAAAGAAGTATTAGGTAAAATATAAGAAGTTAAATAATTTTGCCAGGCCTGGTGATGGAAATCTATAATCTCAGTTATTTTGGAGGCTAGGGGAACAGGATCAAAAGCTTAAGAACAAAAAAAGAAAAAAAAGGGGGGGGGTGAGGAGGGAAAAAAAAGTTTAAGACCACAAAATCTGAAAAAAATACAGAAAAGTCTGGGCCATAGTTCAGTGGTTGAGTGCTTGCTTAGCATACATACATGAGGCCCAGTGTTCAATTCTTAGTAGTACAAGAAGAAAAAAGCCTTTGGTTTAATGCATGGATCAAATAGTGAATGTCTTCATCGTTAGAGGATGCTCTGCGTATTAGCTTGATATGTGTGTGTGTCTGTGTGTGTGTCTGCATTTGTGATACTAAGGATGGAACCCAAAGTCTCACATATGCTAAACAAATGTTTTACTAGTGACATCTCCAAACCCGAAGAGTTTTCCCATTGTAAAGTAGAATTGGTATTATATGTTTTTTCTTTTTTCTTTATATATTAATTTCCTAAAATCCCTTAATACAGATATGTGTGTATTCGTGTACATACATATAACAAATGTACACGTACCCACAGATCTTGCTAATCTGAGACACTTGTTTAACCCACTCATTCCATTTGTAAATGAGAATAGCATAAAACACTGGCTATTCCAGCTGCCACCTTTCAACCCGTCTCATCATGGCAGCCTCTTCCTCTTTTGTATGCCTCTCTCACAGCCACTCAGATTGCTAAAGGGATTTGTTGATTTTCAAGTCGGATCCTGGGGGAAGAATGCCACATCCTTGTTTTTAGAAAAGTCTTTAAATGTCCTACTTTTTGGAGGCTCTATGTGTGTGCATGGTTCTGCCCTAGAGATGCTTCTTTGCCTGCCTCCTTCACCTTGACTCGGCTCAAGATGAGACTTAAAGGATGCCTTGGAGAAGGCCAAATGCAAGGACACAGACTAGGTGGGTGGGTATTCCAGGCACACCCCCACACCATGTGTGTGGAACCTGTGGTCCCAGAGTACACTGTCTTGAATGACCAGAATATGGATATGTGAGACTCTTCAAGAATTTGGTCTTTACTGGATCAGCCATCCATATTTGGACTTTATTAGGGTAACAAAGGGGTATTATTATTATTATTATTATTATTATTATTATTACTATACCAGAGAGGAGCTGGTTTTTAGTACTACAGAGGTCTTTAAATTCTTTGGTTACAAAAGCCTAGAGATTTTTCAAGTCTAAGTGTGCTGTAGACATTTGGCTCTATGGAGGCCTGCAGCTTATCAGAGAGTGAAGAAGGGTATATAGAGTCATTCCAGACTCTAATTGCCACCCACCATGTGGGACAAACTATCTGTCCTTAGAGTTGCCTCTAAGTCCACATGTGGTCTGGAACTCACCTTTAAACTCTGTCATCTCCTCTCAGGCCACCCTTCTTCACTCTTCTTGGACCATAGGTTGAAGATTTGGAAGTTATCATCCCCAGGATCATTAAAGGCTGAGTGGGTGGGAGAGCTTAGTCCCTATGAATACCAGAGGTGAAAGTCACAGCTGGAGAGGATATAGGCTCTATCAGATAGATACCCAGAACCCCAGGGGTATGTCTCTAGGAAAAGCAGAGACTAGTGTTTAGGAGGAAGGGGAAAATGCATTTTAAGTAATTATAATAGTAGACAGACATGCTTGCTATGACTATGCCAAGCCCAATTCTAAGCACTTTACTCATTTAATCCTCACAGCAAACTTATGGCATAGGTCCCATTATTATTCCCATTTTATGGAGAAAAACCGAGGCATGGAGAAGTTAAGTCACATGTCAGATCATACAGCTAAATAGGTAAATATAACACATGTCAATTTGGTTGACATATTTATTGAGAACACGATATTGCTTAAGTATTTTAGAACATAAATATGAAATTATCCTATACTACAGTAAAGAGTTTGAAACCTGCTAATATTGAATGATAATAAAGCAAGTATTAATATGTTGAGTTTATTCTTAAGTTCTCCCTTTGAAGTCCTTTAAAGTTAAAATCCCTCCCATGGCTTTAAGTGCCATCTTTAAGTGCCTGTCTCCCAGCTTCTGTATGTATTTTAGATCTCACTTTGGAACTCCAGCCTTTGATTTTCTAATTATCTATTCAGTACTTCTACCTAATATCTAGTGGCTTGCCAAAACTCACCAGGGCTGAAACTAAATTCCTAGTTTCCCAGTCCTGTGTCCTGATCCTTGTATGGACAACACACTCAGAAAGAGGCAGCCCCTTCTTTCATATTCCTTGGCATATTCTGCTCATATCAGAGATACACAGAATATGTTTGCTTATATGCCCATATTGAGTTATTTACCAAATACTATTGACCATGTCCTGTTTTTAAACTCAAATTGAAGCCTTTTGCAGTACCCCAACCAGTCTTCAGTCACCCTAGCAGCTCATACCAGCCACTAGAGTGATCCTTTCTAGACAGAAGTTTGGTAATGGCTTTCATTCCAGACTCTAATTGCCACCCACCATGTGGGACAAACTATCTGTCCTTAGAGTTGCCTCTAAGTCCACATGTGGTCTGGAACTCACCTTTAAACTCTGTCATCTCCTCTCAGGCCACCCTTCTTCACTCTTTTCCAGCACTCTGGCCCCCTTCCTGTCACACAAACTATCCGTTCTTTGAGACCTTTGGATTGGCTCATTTGTCTGCCTGGATTATCTTTCTCCCTGTGCTGTGTCCTGCATATTTCTTCCTGTCTGGTTTACACATCAATTTAGAGTCTTTAGCTCTGCCACCACAAGGAATTCTTTTCCTTTGCACTGGTCTTCCCCTAGCACTTGTCATTACCTTCTAGGTTAATCGTGCTCATTTTAGTAGATTACATGCTCCAGGAGGGCAGAAATTGTCTTATGTTAACTATGTCCTTTGTGCCTAGAACAGTGCCTGGCAAGAAGCTGGTAATCTCACCTATTTGTAGACAAAGTATGTAACTAAAAAGTGCAGTGGTTATATTTCTTTGCAGTTAGTGAGTATAAGAGTTACAATGTGGATCCATGGATTTGAACTTTCTTGTAATAGAGAGGTCTTTCCAGTTTTCCTTCCTGCTATTTATGGGACTTATTCTGTCTCTTTAGTCTCTAGGGAGTTTTTTTGTTTTGTTTTGTTTTTTGTTTTTTGTTTTGTTTTGTTTTGTTTTGTTTTACTTGTGCTCCTTGGACAGGACATACTATGTGTCCTGTGAGATCATCTGTAATTATTTTCCTTTATTAGGAAATCTGCATGCTGCCAGCTCCCCCAGTGGGGCTTTGAGAGCCCCATCACCAGCGTCATTTGTTCCAACTCCTCCCCCATCCTCGCATGGAATCTCAATAGGACCAGGGGCCAGTTTTGCTAGTCCACATGGTGAGTCCATACATGGAAATCGCTATAGCATTTAGAGCGTGATGGAAAAGTAATTTTTGTTAAATAAAATTCCTTATTGAAAACTGGTAATTTATTGAGGAGTAGCAAAAATACGACTTGAGCAAAAAGACATTTTTTCATAGTTTACTCACACAGAGGCACTGACTGGTTGGTCTGTGGCTGTCTTCCCCTGCTTGTCCTTTTTGTCACCTGCTGCTTGCTTGCTGGCCATCCCGTACCTCTGTGATTGCTTTCTAGTTATTGGCCTGTCTCCCTCAGATACCTCCCCTAACCTAGGTGGGTACCTTCCCAGATGAGTGGATTCTCAGTGGGATCAAATAAACATTAGAAGGAGGTAGACAGTGAATTGTCCCCCTGTGATTGTTGTCAGTTTGTTTTTTGAGATCTTGCTATATAGCCCAGGCTGGCCTCCAAGTTGCAACAGTTCTCCACCCCAAGTGCTGAGATTAGAAGCAGCATACAGGACACCCGACTTAAATGTTTTCTTTCATGTCACCAGACAGCCACCTTACCTCTTTTCTCAAAGTCATTTGTCTTACTGGTTTCTGATATATTCTTTATTCTTATATTGCTAATTTTTGGTGTATGTGTGTGAGTGTTTTGTCATGTATGTATGTGAATCATGTACATTCCTAGTGTCCCTGCCTAGAGGTCAGAAGAGGGCATCAGAACCCCTGGAATTGGAATTACAAGTGGTTGTGAGCCACCCTGTGGGTGTTGGAAAGCAAACCCTGGTAAATCCTAATCACTGAGCCATTTCTCTCTCCCTCCCCGGGTTTATAGTCTTACAGATCTGTTTTACACACACACACACACACACTACCTCCTCCCCACCTTACATGGCAGCATATTACATAACCTGTTCACTTAAACATCGTAAACATTGTGCCACATTAGAACATAAAGAACTTCTTCAGCCTCTCAGCTGTGTTCAGCTATGACCTTACTTCTTATTAATACTATTGTTTTTGAACATTTGTCAGTGAATATTCATTATCATACTACAGAGCTTTATAACATCCCGTGTCTGGGTATACCATAACTTAAGTATAGTTCTATTTTGAATGTTTACGTATTTTCACAATTGAAAATGCTGCCATAGGTATCCATATGATCTCCTTACATAAGTTCCGAAAAATGTCATTGAAGTCATTCGACAACATTGGGCATATTTCTTACCTGAAGGGCTGGACCAATTTCTTGTAGCAGCTGGGGAGAATGCCTGTTGTCCTCCCACATAGCCAACATGGGATAGTAGGATTTTCTAAAAGTAACTGGGCCACTTTTCTAGGTGAAAAAATTTGGCATTTTAATATTAGATATGTGTTTCTTGATTATTAGTGAAATTTCACTTACTGAATTCACACTTTTTTGAATGCCCATTTGTCTTCAGTGTCTCTTTTAATAAGTCAAGACCATTTATTCACTAAAACAATCAGTATACTTTCTCAGTGTTTCATTTGAGGACAAAGGGATATAAACAATATATCAAAGATAGTTTTGTGGTGAAATTTAAAATGTCAAATTGTTAAGGAAGCCACTGCTTTCAAAACTTGATTCTCAGTTATATTTCTTATTCAGTGTAGCCGTCACTGAATAAAGAAAATGTATAGTTTCCTTCCCTTGTCCTTCTCTGAGAAGAATGGAAACATAATTTTTCAGAGCTGGTCTTCCTTTCAGCAAAGCTTGATGTTTTCATTAAATGTATGGGGCCTTCTCTGGAGGAAAATTCATCCCTTCTTAGTCTCCTCACTTCCTAACTCTGCAACCCACTTTGAAAGTACAGAAAGCCTAGCAGGGCGTGGTGGTGCACACCTTTAATTCCAGTACTGTGGAAGCAGAGGCAGATGGATTTCTATGAGTTCAAGGCCAGTCTGGTCTACATAGTAAGTTCTAGGGCAGCCAAGGTGATGCAAAAAGACCCTGTGTCAAAAAGCAACCGAAAAGAAAGTACCAAAAACGCTACAAAAATAGAGACTTAGGTGTAATGTGAAACAGAACAACGAAAATGACTCATTCTTTAAGGCGCTGGCTGTTTTCACATACTTTAGGGACATTAAAATATGTGTTTTGAGAATTATGTTTTATTACACCTTTTTTTTTCAGGAACCCTTGACCCTAGTTCTCCATATACTATGGTGTCACCAAGTGGACGAGCAGGAAACTGGCCTGGGTCACCTCAAGTGTCCGGACCCTCACCAGCAACCCGTTTGCCTGGAATGTCACCAGCTAACCCATCTCTGCATTCTCCTGTTCCAGATGTTTCTCATTCTCCTCGAGCTGGCACAAGTGAGTGTTGTCAGCACTGTTTTTCCAAAGCAAACGCCAATGTCTGACTCCGCCTTCACATTTCAAAGTCACAGTGTATTTCTCTAAGGAGAATTTCCAAACCTTAACCTTTTTTCCTTTACAAATCAGTCTGCGATATTAATTAGCAATGTCATGAAAAATGTATTAAGAAACCAAGTCTCTGCACCTCTGTCAATGTCTGCTAACTTATGTCTTCAATATTGAACCATAAAAGATACCTTAAGTTAACCACCAAAGGCATAGAAGTTAATATAAGGCCATAATACTGATGAAAGACTGGACAGTTGATTGTAAATAGGATTTTCTAGACTCGGTAGGTGGAAAGAATTATTTTTCTTTGAAGGAAATAACTTTTTATCATGGTAATTTTGAAGGATGATTCCTATGACATGTTCATGGGGGAATGTGGCTTTTACAAATCTTGTATTGGTTATAATTGTTCATATCTTCTTTTCTGTGTTGACTTCATTATTCCCATGGTATTGGCCTTTTAAACTATGTGCCTCTGAGTCTTTGAATTTATAAATTTGTTATCTTAATAAATATTGTAAAAATGTAAAAAAAAAAAAGATTTTAAAAGTGTATGCATTCCATAACTTTCAGTGCTTAAAGCAACAAATGCTATGTTAGCTCACAATGTTTGCTCTGATAACTCTCCTGAGCTAGTTGACTTGTCCATAGCCTCAGCTGGCATGGATTCTCTTGTTTACCCAGTGGATAGAGCACATGACAGAGGACATGGGAGTCTTGTAAGTATTCCAGCATCCCTTGCAAAAGCAGGTCACAGGACCAAGCAGAGTTTAGGTTGAGAAGCAGAACCCAGTTCCTTGAAGGAGTCCCTACAGGATCATATTGAACCTGAATACAATCAGAAGATTCACTGTAGCTGATTCTGCTATCTGAGAACTGACATATGATCCTTCATAACAAGGACTAGTTACAAGAGTTACAATTACCTGGCAACTGTCTGATGAAGGCAAAGCAGGCAGCAATGGCATGGTGTGTATGCATTCATAATTGAAGTTACCTGTTTTCCTTCCCAAAAGGTTCCCAGACAATGCCAACCAACATGCCTCCACCTCGAAAACTACCTCAGCGCTCCTGGGCAGCATCTATACCCACCATTCTCACTCATAGTGCCTTGAACATCTTACTGCTACCATCTCCAACGCCAGGCCTTGTGCCTGGCCTGGCAGGTAGTTACCTTTGTTCCCCACTTGAGAGATTCCTTGGATCTGTCATCATGAGACGACACCTTCAAAGAATCATCCAACAGGAAACGGTACGAGTATTACGCAAGTTTCTAAGTGGTCGGTCATTGTCAAGGGCAGAAGACAATCTTTGGGAGGGTTACCTTCTTAACCATCCTGGTAGAATTGGGCTTCAAGCCTTTACCTAGCATTAAAGATGCGCCCCACTTAATCTAATCAGATCTTAGATTAGAGGGTTGTACAGTTTACTGTTCTGTGATTTTAGATAATGTGGTTTACCAGGGCCGAGGAACAGATGATCACACTAAACAGATTCAGTGCACATAGGTCTGACGGCGCACATACAAATGACTGTTTGCTCTCTGATGTGCTTTTGTAGATAGACTGACTTTGAAGTCGAGTCCTCATCAAAATCAAAGTGTTGATCATAGGCATTAGGGCTTTTTTAAAACTGATGAGTAATTACATTTGTTTAAAATCTTGCAGACATAGGCATCTAGCCAACCTTACGGTGATAACATTCTTTATTTATATTTACCATTATTACCAGTAGATACATGTGTTAATGAAGTAGCCAAAGTGTTTGTTTGTAATAAATACTATATACACTTGCCTCAAAGTCATTTCATAATCTTTATAGTCAGATATATTTAAAAGAATGTAAAAAGTATTTTAATTTGGATTGTGTAAAATAGTGGGTTTCATTTGATTTTTTTTTGATTTTGATTTTTTTCTTTAATGTTAATTGTTAATTAATAATTCATTAATAATTAATAAATTAAGCTGGTTACTAAGTTTTTATTAATGTGTATGGGTGGTTTTGCCTTCCTGTTTGTGTACCACATGCATGCAGTGTACAGGAAGGCCAAAAGAGGCCATCAAACCTTCCTGGAACTGGAATTACAGGCGTGAGTCCTAGGGTGCTGGGAATCAAACCTGTTCCTCTGGAAGAGCAGCTCCTACTTTAATGTTTTTCTTTTTCTTTCCTTTAAAAAAAAAGATATTATTTGCCTTATGTATGAGTACACTGTAGCTGTCTTCAGACTCACCAGAAGAGGCATCAAATCCCATTACAGATGGTTGTGAGCTACCATGTGGGTGCTGGGATTTGAACTCAGGACCTTTGGATCTCTCCAGCCCCAATGTTTTTCATATGTGAACATACTTATGCATACTCTCCCCCATTGCCCTCTCTTTTCACTGTACCCCTGTTCAATATTAACATATGTTAATTAAATTGCCATTCAGCTTAGAGAGGATGAGAGCTGTGGTGCAGCCTCAGTTCTGCTATTCGTGGTCCCTGTAGCATTGGGCTTTGTGACTCTCGTCAGAATTACTGGATCAACATGTTTTCTATTGAGACGATTCTGTCAGCTAAGTTTGTGTCTTTCCCTGTTGATTTGCTGCATCCTTGTTTTACAGTTGCAGCTGATCAATTCCAATGAACCTGGTGTAATCATGTTCAAGACAGATGCCCTGAAATGCAGAGTAGCCCTTAGTCCCAAAACCAACCAGACCCTTCAGCTAAAAGTGACACCTGAAAATGCAGGACAATGGAAACCCGATGAGCTTCAAGTTTTGGAGAAATTCTTCGAAACAAGAGTATGTGTTTCCTAATATATGCTTGACTTTAGTCAGTGAATCCATGAAGTCGAAGTAGAATGAAGAGTAAGGTGATTTCTTTGCCCCTACCCCCTGTAGGTTGCAGGACCGCCATTTAAAGCCAACACACTTATAGCCTTCACCAAGCTGTTGGGAGCGCCGACACACATCCTCCGGGACTGTGTGCATATAATGAAGTTGGAGTTGGTGAGTTGCTGAGAAACACAAACTTTTCTAATTGGGTCTATTGGAAGAGACTGTAGAACAGTACTTATGGTCTAGCTCACTCACTTTGCGTATCATTCCATTTCTCCTAAAATTCATTTCCTTTAAGATAATAAATTTTATCTATTTAATAATAATTACTATTTAGTACTAAAATATTAATAGGGACTTACTATCCTGGCTATCCTCAAATTTATGTGCTTGCCTCTAGCCTCTAAGTGGGGAGTTAAAGGCTTCAATTCAAGAAGTATATTCTGTCGGGTGTGGTGGGACACGCCTTTAATCCCAGCACTCTGGAGGCAGAGGCAGGCTTAGTGGTTAAGAGTACTGACTATTCTTCTGAAGGTCATGAGTTCAAATCCCAGCAACACATGGTGACTCACAATCATCCATAATGAGATCTGACCCCTTCTTCTGGGGTGTCTGAAGACAGCTACAGTGTACTTAGATATAATAAGTTAAAAAAAAAAGATATAACCCCTCTCCAGCCATTCTCAGCAAGCAGAGTTCCCAGAAGCTAACTTCTTGCAGAGATGGTTTGATGAAAAGAGCAAAGATCTCTCTTGTATTTGTATCTATTTCCATTATGAAACACTTTACATGTATTTCTTTCCCCTGAATATCTGTGAAGCCTCAGTGTTGAGTCACACAGAGCAGGTGCCAGAAGGGCAGCAGTCATCGTTAGCGCTCTGGGTATCTGTTCCTGCTTTTGTTTGAGCCTTTTCAGGGTCGCTGCTGGGCTTCTACAGCTTGGTTTTCATTTGTATTTGGGTTTCTATAGCCAGGAAAAGAAATGGCTACTAGCAGAATGATTTAAAACAATAGCAGTTAATTCAGTCTTAATTCTAGAGAGAAGTCCTAAATCAAGGTATCTTTGAGGACTTGCTCTCTAAAGGCTCCACAGGAGGATATGTGTCTTGTCTCTCACTTGGTAATTCAGCTTTTGCTTCTATACCAATTACTCTGACTTATGCATCCCCATGTATGAGGGCTCTACCTGATAATCTCTTCCTAACTTGCTTATATCTGCAAAGACCTCATTTTCAAGTGAGATCATACTGAACTGGTTGGTCCTGAGAATAAGGACTTCTTATCTTGTTCTGGCACACAATTCAACCCATAACAACCCCCCAGTATTTGCTAGTGTTCATGAGAGAGACCATTTCTAGAATGTCCTGCTTAATCTCTTGCCAGAAATCCACTGAGTAAATCTTGGAGATCTTGCCACATTTTAGAGCATAAAATGTTTCCCATTTTCAACAAAACGAATGTTCTTTTAAGTCAGTGAAGTAACATGGCTAAATAGCCACTCCTCCCTAACCTTCATTCCTACCCTAGACTCAAACCCAGAACCTCACGTGCTCTGTCATTGAGCTACATCCCCAGCCCCACAGTCTTCTACATTTAAGTATTACAAAAGGACACAACAAAGAACTTCTAAAAAAGAGGTTTTGCTTTGTCTGTAGTGTCATTTTTTAGGACAAATTGGTGAACGAAAGGATATGTAGATGTCATTAGGCAAATTATTCTCTCTGTTGAGGTTACCCCAGTTTATGTTCCCACAAGCACCCCCAGGTCAGTTATCAGTTAGTTTTCCCCCCTCATTTTATACCATTGTTTTAGCTATTATAAACCTTTGCTATAAATAGGTATTTTAAACCTTTGGTAAATTTAGCTAGTTCTTTTTATTGTTATTTACTTTTTCTTGTTTTTTCAAAATGACTTATTTTTCTGTAACGGTTACCTGCATGTATGTCTGTGCCCACATCTGTGCCTGGTACACTAGGAGGCCAGAAAGCGCTGTCAGATTCCCTTGGAGTGGTGTTAGAGATGATTGTGAGCCAGAGCCTGAGCCTTTGAATCACTCAGTCATCTTCCAGCACTTTTTTTTTATTTCGTGTGTGTGTGTCTGTCTGTCTGTCTGTCTGTACCTCAGTTTATGCAACTGAGAGCAGTGCTCATGGCAGCCAAAGAGATCATTGAATCCTCTGGGGCTGGTTGTGAGTCTTGACATGGGTTCTGGGAAATAAACACAAGTCCTCTGCAAGAGCAACAAGCTCCCTTAACCTCTCAGCCATCTCGGCATCCCAAGATGGATGTTCATTTTACTTTGCATGTCTATATATGTGCATTCTGTGTATGCTATATGCACATGAGTGCTGGCATAGGCCAAAAGAGAAGGCATCGGATTCCTTTCAGCTGGAGTTAAAGTTGGTTGTGAGCTACCCTATATAGATGTTAGCAATCAAACTTGGGTGCTCTGGAAGAGCAGTATGCATTTTTAACCTGCTGAGTTATCTCTCCAGCCCTATGTTTTAGGTGTTTCTTAAAACTATATAGTTTGAGCCTTTATGATAGATGGTGTTTATTTGATTAACCTAATACCCCCCTCCTCCTTGTTGCCATTTTAATATCAGGTTTAAGGAAGCAAGGATTTTTTTTTCTTGTTTTTCTTTCTTTTTGGTTTTGTTTAGATTTTCATCTGATAGGATATAACAGACATTATAAGTCAGAAAGATTTCTTTGAGATTTTGAAGGAGTAAATATGTATCTATAAAAGCACCTGTGATTTTCTCTTCCAAACGATCACCATGGCTTCAGTCGTTTATTTAGGGAAGCAGTTAGAAACCAAAATGAACGTCAGTCAGCAAGAACTTTAAGTGACATGAGTTGATCCTTATTTGTAGAAGGGAGCAGCATATGTCAGAGTGCCACTGCATGTTCGTGAGCGAGATTAGAGCCTCACTCAAAATGGGGCACTGGCTGGGATGCAGGGAGGAAGCAGTGAAGTCCCGAGTGTTGATGGCTTTATGAAAACAATGGGGCAAGAGTTGGTGTCAGAGACACTGCAGCCACTGGCCTTGGGCGGAATAAAGGAGAACATAGCGCCCAAATTTACCCCAGAGCTTTTAGTTAGTTGTTTCATGGATTTTTTTTAAGTAAAAGTGCATGCTGTCTGGATCAATAAATGTAAGGTGAAGTTCTAACTCTTCAGACTCCATAGCAGATGTAATTTTTAAATGTTAAGAGGTTTTTGTCATTATTTTTCCCCTTTAAAACAGTTCCCAGATCAAGCAACGCAGCTGAAATGGAACGTTCAGTTTTGCCTCACCATCCCTCCCAGCGCACCACCAATTGCACCGCCTGGGACACCAGCTGTGGTCCTGAAATCCAAAATGCTATTTTTTGTAAGTATCACCTGACATCGTCTGTGCGTGTAGAGTTTCTGAGGAAAAAGCCACATGAGCATTGTAGAACATCTTTTGAGTGAGCTCTTCCCTGTTAGCTATATGTCTAGGGTTTTCCACTGTTAGACTGTGGGGTTCTTAGCTCCCTTAGTAACAACAGAGATTTATTCAAGGTTGTAATTGGGAGACAATTATAACACTCGGGTGGGTCTCACTTTTTTCCTCATATTTAATTTTCCTGTACTTGCTGTATCTTATTCTGAAAGTAAATGATAGTACCTCTCACAAATCGAGACAAATATTTGATTTTCTGTTTTTATTCTCTTTATCTACAGCTTCAACTAACTCAGAAAACATCAGTCCCTCCCCAAGAACCTGTTAGTATAATAGTTCCAATTATTTATGATATGGCTTCAGGTACCACTCAGCAGGCAGACATTCCCAGACAGCAGAACTCTTCTGTTGCTGCGCCAATGATGGTCAGCAACATTCTGAAGAGGTTTGCAGAGATGAACCCTCCACGACAAGGTACATGAGCAGTAGATGGTATTTTGTTGCATATATGTTATAACACTTCCTTTTAGAGAGACCTCCCTCCCGTTCCCTCTCTTCTCCCTCCTTCCCTACTCTGCATCCCAATCCTAGCACTAGTACTCTGTTGCCATGGCCCTCTTAGTTAGTGTCTGCCTGTCGCTTTCTTTCTTTCTCACTGGTTCTTCAGTTTTGTCCATTTCTCTGCTGCCTGGACTTTTTTGTTAGCAAATGACTATTGGGACTGAGCCAGTTGCCAATGCCAGAAGCTTGTATTTATAGCACACATTGCCACAAAGCCCTAGGTTAGGATGATAGACTTTTCCGGGGCTGTGAATCCCTGCCTTGCCATCAGTACCTGCCGCTCTGTACATCACAAAGTTGGAATGCATGTTGGTTTCTCATACTCCATGGTTCGATCATGAATAGAATACTATTATCAAAAGTTGTGTATCTTCTAAATGTTTTGTGAAGAATAAAAGCTGATACAAATGGCATCGCTGCTTTTTGGGCTTCTTATGTAAGTGTCAGGCGGGTGCAAGTGAGCCTTTACCCTGAACGCACAGTGAAGCTCTGAGACTGGACATTTCCCAGGAAACCAGAGTGTTTCTTGACAGATAAATGAGGTCCCTTCGACAATGGAGTAGCCCACACTTAACTCCTGGCAATGCCAAATTTGGGGGTCTAAATCATGAAGCTCAGCAAAGAGAACTTTGCTTCAGTTTTGCTCATTTCTAATATTTATGAATGTACGCTCATGCCTGATGCTAAGGAAGTCCTCTTTATAGCCTTAGAATAGCTTGCAAACAGAATTAGGAGAAATGAGGACAAAGCTGTTCTCTGAAACATTTTAAAGTATCAGTGTCAAAAGTTTTAGGAATCCTGAGGGGAAAAGGAAGTTTTTAAAAGCTATCTGTTCCCCCATTCCATACCTAGGTAAGGGCTTGCCTCAGTTTCTAAGGAATCCACTGGGCAGTAGAGAACAGTGTGCTTCGTTTGTTAGAATACTTCTGACAACTTTCTGCTTTCATTCTTTAACCTTTCTCTTCAGCTGAGAATAGGCCCTCAGGAATCAAAATTTAAAGCCATCACAATTCTCAAGTTAGCAGTCTAGTAGAACTCGGATGGTAAACATAATTCCTTCATATGGATAACTTTTAAGTATGTCCTATCCACTGGGATTGAAAAATTAAAAGGGAAATGATTTGATCTTACTGTGATCTAGCAAATTTTCTACCTATCAGTGTAAAGTGTCAAAGTGTGTATGCATGTCCCTGTATGCACAGGCATGCATGCACACACATGCGCTTGCACATGTACATGCACACATACGCACCGCAGTTTGTTAAGAATTGGTAAGGTATTATGGGGGTGCTTTCTTTTTTTCTTTTGTTCCTTCTTTGGTTGGACAAACCTTTGGATTTCCTTTGTCCTTTTGTCTGTACCCTCATTTTCCAGTGCTTGGAGCAAAGACTGGCAGTGACTTGCACAGGAACACAGTGTCCTACCCTTTGACAGGCCATAATTCCTATGAGGGCTTCCGTTCACCCCCTATCAGCCATAAGTAGTGTCAAAGCCTGTTCTAACAGGAAGGATCTAGTTTGGCGTGAGGATGAGGAGTATGAGTTGTACCTCCACAATCGAGTTTTTACATCCTTGCCATGAGATATGTCAGCTTCCTTGCCCTTCTCCCACAGTGCAAACATTTTGAGGGAAAATGCTAGCTTGGTTCAGTGGTGTTACACCTGTAATCTCTGCCCCTGGAGGCTGAGGCAGGAGAGTTTTGAGTTCTAAACCAGTTTGGCTTACATAGACCATTCGTTGTCTTATAACAACTACAATGAAAAGAAAAGGGGAAAAATACCTAAGCTTAATAAACCTTTTCTCCTTTGAAAACAGAAACAAAACCTCCTTTATTTTTGTATTTAATTGACTTCAGTCTTAATGTGTAAATTTAGAAGTCAAATATTTCCATGAAGCCAACAATCTCTATGAGCTGTCATAGACTTTCATTGTGCAGTATAACTTCACTAGCCAAATTTAAAATTTAACCTAACTACAATATAAAATGAAAATGTTGAATTTCTTAGCCAAAGTAGTGCTGTGTAGAGCATGGACATTTCTTTTGCTGCAGAACATTGTATTGGTCAGCAGTATTACTATAACTTAGTGGAAGTAGCCTTATCTGGCCTTTCATGCAGAGTTAGCTGGAAGGACATCACGGATGTCATAACTAATGCACTGATATACATTAGAACTATCGTTAGATCAAGAATGCATTAAGTATTCTAGAGTCAGACTGTTCAAGTCTTATCCAATGTGGCACTGCTTCCGTGCACTGAAAGCATCTCTTTCTCTCTGTTTAAACTTGACATGTGCTCCCAGTTTCTTCCTGAGACAAAAACAATGCCCAACCCAAATATAATGTTACACCACACCAGTTCCTACTGCCTAAAATCTGAATAGTTTAAAATACTTAACGTCTTTGATTTCAAATTCGTGACTGATTTTAACCATCCCTTCCCTCACTGGTGTGTTAACGTCTCTCCTCCACTGCGAATAGCTAATGACCATTTTTCTCTGTTGCAGGTGAATGCACAATATTTGCAGCTGTTCGTGATTTAATGGCTAATCTTACACTGCCCCCTGGTGGGCGTCCATAGACACTATTGTTTTTAAACCAGGAAGGCTGACTAATGAAACAAAACAACACACACACACAAAAAGGCTGAATTCAGCCTTCAGTTTTAAAAAGGAAAAGGACTTTTTTTAACCTTAAGAGCTAAATATTCTAAACTGGCAACATTTTCAGGGTGCACTTCATCAAAAAGACCATCAATTTTTTTGTATAGTGAACTTGTATAGTGTGTTTAAATGCGACACATTTCAAACTAGGTAACAGATCAGTGTCCTCGTGCCAGTAATAGATTTAATATTCTGTTTTATACTATAAAATAATGAAAATGCCAAACTTGTTTATTTAATTGTTTTCTTATGTTTTGGGTGTAATGGTCCTTTTTGATTTTTATTTTTATTTTTTAAGGCAGGTCTGTCAGTTTTGAATACTGTAAAACTGTGACAAACTTTATATTGAAGCTGTATTTTAATATGCCCGCTTTGAATCCTTACTCCGAAATGGTTTTGGGAGCTGTTAAACACATCCCAAAGAAGCAATATTTAATAAAACTAGGATCTAAAAGAGACACTTGTGTATGTATAAGCTCTCTAGAGTTCTTAGGGCCTCCCTTCATCTTTAATCTGGTGGGGCCAGTCAGTTTTTTAATTATGTATGTCTGAAATTTGACCAAAAACATTCTTGTTTTAAGGTTAGTTTCTTCAGACATTCCTAACCTGACTGGTGATAGTCTTTAGCACCTCAGTTGTTTTTCAGTATAGGATTTTGCTAAAATGAAAGAGCTTTGTCTTTAAAAAAGAGATCAAGGATCCCAAAGAATACGATTCTCATATGTGAGAAAATGGGAACCTTTTTGCTAGGAAAATGTCATTTTTAAGGTATACTTAAAAATGTATACAGCATTAACTAGGAACAAAAACGTGACTGCTCTAATTTGCATGACGTTTTTCTTTTATCTTATTTAACTTTTTACCTTCCCCAGCCCATTTGGGGTTGTTCTAAACAATCTCAATTTAATCTGTCGTCAGCAAGACAATAGGACGTTTTGCTGGTCACAACCTAGTCCAGTCATTTAAAAAGTCCACAGTGCAGTGCCTGTCCAGTGTTCAGTGGAGTTTCTGGCACTGGTACATCTCAATAGGATTTCTTTTTAAGAGTACTGTACTGTCTCTTGAAGCCAGTCAGGGACTTTTTAAACTTTAATGAATATGGTGTGATTCAAATGTCTTCTGATAACTTGATGTTATTTGGAGGAGTTTTTGTTTTGTTTTGTTTTGTGTGTTTTTTTAAATGATAATATCATGCTGAGTTATCTAGACAATGTATTATCCTTGATGAAATTTTAGATGTTTGTCTGATTACATTTTAAGATGATTGAGCTTCTACAAGTATAACCATGAAATTCTAGTTTTTTAAGTATCTTACTGCAACTGTATCATGTGTTCTCCTCAACTTGGCTTGAGTCTCCCTTGCAGTCAGAGTTGAGGCCTTCTTTGTCTTCTTTGTCTCTTTTCTGCTTTCATCTCCTGCTTTTCACCCAACTCTGCCACTGTTCCAGAGTAGGTGACTAAACTTTGATTCTTCCTTTAGCTTAACCTTTTTCTCCTTCTGTTTCCAGTTCTCTTCACAGTACTAATCACATGGGTTCGGCAATCTAAGATGTCTTGATCAGGAGTCAATCCTTTTCTATTTGGAGCTGAATCCTAGCTTTCATGTAGAAATCTACATGTATATACAAGAAATGTATTTTTATCTGCAGGATGATATTGTTTCAAATAATTTTATTAATAGAATTAACTTTTCAGGTATTTTCTCTTTTAAGTGTGGTTTTAAAATGTTAAATGAATTTTTATACATGATGCATTCAATGGCTACTTTTTTCCTAATTATAACACCTTTGAATGCATTGTGTAAATCAAGTAAGATAGGATTCAATGAACAGAATTTGATTTTGATGCTTATTAAGAGTAAACCAATGAATTTGAATTTTGATATCATGCTTGGTACTTGGAATTGGTATATACTTTATTAAAGCTTGGAAATACTTAGCATTTGAATCGTAACTTTCACCACGAACCATGTCTTTTGCCTCTTTTGTTAACCAGATTCAATCAAAGAAACTGGATGCCATAGTGATTTTTCTCTAGTAGGTGGTTTGGAACTTGATTTTAAGGTGTTTTCAATGTGATTTTAGTATTTACGGTAATAAATAAAATTTATACAAGTTTCAGAGAACTACCAACTCTCTTTGGTGAAGATGTTTTGGGTTGTAATCCTGGCTTAGTATTAGTTCAACCCTGAAAGAAGACATCAGTCCTGATTCACCCTTTTCCCTTTTACATCTACAAAAATTTCATTTCAAAAAGTATAAAAGGACTTTTCACGTTAAGAGAAAAGGGGGAATGTCATCAAAAATAAGGCCACTTAGTAACTGCAGGGACTGACTGTTGTTTGACAGTTAACGGACTTAAGGATAGGCATACATGGTTTTTCTGCCATGTTTTTCCCCTCCAAGAGAAATTCCAATTAAGCTTTTTCTTTCTTTTTTTAAACAAGACAGGGTCTTGCCATGTAGCCCAGGCTGACCTTGAACCTCCTAAGTCCAAGTGACCCACTTCTGAGTACCAGGAAAACAGGGCTGTTCCCTACTCCCAGGCCCCCCTTTCAGTTGTTCTTGATACAAAGTTCATACTTACAGAAAATGTTTTAGTCAGAAAAAGGAAAGTCCTAATGTAGACTTCATTCAGAGGTGGGTTTTTTTTGGAATTTTTGATTTGATTTGATTTGATTTGATTTGATGGGAATAGGGTATTTCCCATCATTTGCTTTGAATGGGTCTAATGTTGAGGTTAGTAAGACAAAATTGGTATATACTTTATTAAAGTATTACAGAGCCTGCCTACACTGACTGTACTTTGAGTCTTCAGATCATCACATCTGGTCTCTATTTTTTATAAATTGTCCCCACTTCCAACTGGCCAGTGGTTTGATAAAATGTCCAATAATGTAAACAGTGGATGAAAGAGCATATTTGCGTCAATATAAAATAAGTTAGCATTTACTCAAAGCTTAATGTGTGCCAGGCATCATTGTAAGTGTTCCCATCTGTATAAATGCTCCTCACCACACTGTGAGGTAAGTATTAATAACCTCCTCTTACAGATGATAAACCGAGTTACAAAGAAGGAAATAACGTCTTAATAATATTAAAATTAGGATCAGCCAAGATCAAAACACAAAAAATTGAGAGTTTGAGCCCAGAGCTAGTGGTCCTTACCATTGCCTGTGCAAGGCTTCTCTGTTTACAGTGTTCCTTCCGACTCTTTTGATTCCATACCACTTCAATATGTTTGCCAAGGTCAAAAAACCTCACTCAAAGCATCTAAAACATGTTTTCTCACTTGATGTTGACAATCTAATGCATTCTGGTCTGTGTAGCATATGGCTTCCCTGTGCAGCTGAAATAACCCTTTTCTGAGCTGTCCAAATCCAGGAAGTACATTATCCCTTTTGCTTCTTCCTGCCAGGTACTCTAGTTAAGGAGTTTCTGGTCCTAGTGTCACTTTAACATATGTACTGGGGAGCATGGCACACAATACAATAGGCCCCCTGCTTCAGGTGAGGGTAAGCATGTTATTGATACCCCGAATTTGCTGTTCAGTGGGTTTAGGGATGAGTTAATTTTGTAGAATTGCACAATGCAAGGAACATGTCATTCGAGAAACACACCTTGAGCATTCCTCTTTACAATAAAAAGGTCAGCACATCAGGAGGGGATCAGGTTGGTTAGAGGGTTGGCAGGGTATTCAGGAATAAAAATTAAAGCTTTAAAAGGATTAGTCTAAATGTTCCATGTCCACAAACCAAAGCGGTTCCTTTAAGCGGGGGTGGAGCTGCCACTTCCTGGAGCGGAAACAGTGGCCAGCCTCTAGCCTCTGAAGTGTACACCGCACAGTGACGCTAAACGTCTGGACGTTTTGGGGGTTGGGCTACGCCTGCGCTGCGTGGGAGCATCCCAGGGTGCTGCGCGTGCTTACCGCCGGCCCCGCCTTCAGGAGTAAGACATGGTGGTGTCGGAGCTGGCAGCCCGCCTCAATTGCGCCGAGTACAAAAACTGGGTGAAAGCAGGACACTGCCTGCTGCTGCTGCGCAGCTGCCTGCAAGGTTTCATAGACCGTGAAGTGCTCTCCTTTCACCGTGGACTGCTGGCTGCAGTCCCTGGCCTTGGACCCCATGCTACCTGCCGCGGCGGTTCCCGGTGCAGCCCGCGCGCTCGCCAGGTGAGCTGCTGACCCCGAACTCGGGCGCGTCTCCACAGCTTGTCCCCCTATTCCGTATGCTTGCAGTCTTTTTCCTTCCCGGGGCGGGACTGCTTCCTACTTCCGGGGTGTTCCTGTTTTGCTGCCCCGCCCACCCCAGTCCCTCCTCACCTCTGCCCTCTGTAGTTTCAGCCTCAGTGTCAGGTATGCGCAGAGTGGAAACACGAGATCTTGAGGCATCACATCAACAGAAATGGAGACGTGCACTGGGGAAATTGCAAGCCAGGCCTCTGGCCCAAAGACCCTTGGGAGGTAGCCAAGGTAAGTACTTGTAGCCTGGAGGAAAGCATATGAAGTTGCTCCTGGTGCCCCAGGGTGGAGGGTGGGTTTTGAGTGCAAGCTGGGACTTCAGAAAGTACAGAAATACTAGAAGATAGGTTGGTTCTCTGGGGTCTAGTGGCGTAGTGGTGAGGGGATACTAGAGTGGACCCATCTAAGCTCAGTAAAATAAACGCCTCTGTTTCTTCGCTTCCTGCAGGCACTTGAGTTTTATTGTAAGACGCTGTCTTAAAATAAGGGGAAAAACAATACAGGCTGAGAGACATGGAAGAACAGTTAAGGTTTACTTTACAGCAGACTTTAAAAAAAGGCTTACTTTTGCTGTGGCGTGCGTGCCAAGAGGATGCTTAGCTAAGGTATACATTTTTAGAAGGTAGAAATATTAGTTATGAGGTAGGGGTTGTTAGGCCTGTGTTTAGATTTTGTCACTGTGACTTAATGCCTAGTCTGATTGGGAATTTGCTTGGATTTCTTGATGTTGCCTGGAAGCTGTGTAGTGAGTGGAGGGAGGTGTCAGAAGTAGCTTCCAAATGCAAATTGACAAATTGCTTTACTATTATCTTGGTTTGTGCTAGCTAGTTTTCCGTCAGTTTGACACACCTGGCTTAAAACCACCTGGGAAGGAGGGAATCCAAATAAAGAAGACGCCGCCACAAGATCAGCTTGGAAGGGAACCCACTGCTGTCACTTCATTCTTGACTGAGCCTTAATGCCTCTCTCTGCACTTTGGTTCCTGGAGCTATCTGTTCCTGCCTTCCCTCCCCAAGCTCTTCTTCCCATTTCCCCTCCTTCACCCCAGCTCATGCTTCATGGAGTTGATGGAACCCCAGACACTGAGTTCCTTGTCCTTTCATTGAACCTATAACTCTGCATGTGTGTGTGTTTCTTCTTTTTGCTACAAAGTGACTTCCCATTTGCCCTGTCCCTCCACTTATATGTCGAATCTCATCCCTTAAATCTTTAGCTGTCCACTCTTCTGTTTCCTGGCTTATTCCCATCACCGTACGAATAGCTTTACCATTATCTTAGTTTGTGCTAGCTAGCTTTCTGTCAACTTGACACAAGCTAAAACATCTGGAGAGGAGGGAACCCAAATAAAGAAAATACCTCCACAAGGTCCCATTGCTAGCAAGCCGGTAGGACATTTTCTTTGATTGATATGAGGAGTGCCCAGCCTGTTGTGGGTGGTGCCATCCCTAGGCTGGTGGTCCTGGGTTCTATAAGAAAGCAGGCTGAGCAAGCCAGTAAGCAGCACCTTTCCATGGCCTCTGCATCAGTTCCTGCCTCCAGGTTCCTGCCCACAGTGATAGTTGCTTACAACTATCTGACTCAGAACCTCTGACTTACATACTTCATAGCTATATTTATAACCACTTGGAAAATACTTAGAAAATAAAATTGTTGGGAAGGGTTTTCTCTAAACTCCTACTGTCTCCCCATTTATCTATCAGCTGTCTTTACATCTACTTAGCAGAACTTCCTCAAGAGGACTTGATGCCTGGTACTCCTTAGCTCCCACATGTTCTTCAACTCATGCAACCCTGGCTCCTGGCCCTGGCCCTGGCCCTGCCCCTGCCCCGCATCTGTCCCTGACCTCTGTTCTCCAGCCTTCTCCCTCCTCTTTCCAAGGCTAGCAGTGTAACCCAAGACCTTACACATTCTAGGAAAACACGCTTAATCCTGAGCTACACCCCAACCCTGGGTTTATTGTGTCTTGGTTCTCCTTCCTCTACTTCTCAGCTATTAGGTTTGCAGGTATGCAGCATAGCTCCTAGCTTCATCGTTTTTACCTATCAGGCATGTACCACTCACCACCGGCACTTGGATTTAGACACTCCTGCCTTTGTGACATCTCTTCCTCCTCCTCTAGCCTCTCTGGCAATGACCCTTGCCCTTGTAATTCAGAGCTACAGATGTGCTTATTCCAGGTGTTTCCCTAACCCCTCTGCTGCGTCTCCTCAGCAGTTGGCATTTAGTTCTGCAGTGGGATTTACCTACCTGATTCCTTGCCAAATAATACTCTCCTTTCTTTCTTTTTTTTTTTTTTTTAAATAAACTGGCTTTTTTTTTTTTTTGGCTTGTGAAATGTCCTTAATTTGTTGATGTAGCCAACAAATTTCAAGTCCGCTATGCAAATGGCAGAAAGAATCTGTTCAACAATTAGCTTTTGAGCTCAGTTTCATAAGGCTATATGTGAAAATATTCTGAACTACAGGTATTAAATACTGAAAAAAATGAACAGTTTATTATAATTTATTTTATTTAACAAACTGGGAAGTTTGCAGCCATCAGCAGTTCCAGTGCAATTTCAGGTGCAATTGGGAATTCAGGTATTTCAGTGGAGCTGTTAGTATAGCGGACCTTGTAGGTAAACTACTCGCCCAGCATGGCCTGCCTGAGTTCATTTCTCCAGCTCCAGCCCCTCAGTGAAGAGGTAGCGGAAGGCTGTGGGACTTTCATAGGGGTTTCTCTGCTGTGTGTTTACTGAGTGACACATGTCGGTGTGCAGCGCTGTACGGAGGCAACAGAGGCTCCCTGTTAGCTTCTGATTTCAAAAGAAAGGGAATAATTACCAAAATAAAACTAATCTGTCAAAGACAATTAATTGTTTGTATTAGCAAGAACATATCGGGTAGAAGCTATTCTACACTGGGGATGTAAAGCTAGGCCAGTTTAGAGGCATTGATGGACCGTCTGTGTTTTCCCTTCAGCAACAGCTGAAACGGGCTGTTGGTTTGCTTTAGTCTCCTTATATTAGTTACCTGGGTACACTGATTTCTTTGTTAACCTCTGTAGCATCCCTAATAGAGAAATATGATGACCATGTGTTATATGTACACAAAATTCTTTTGACTTACGTGAGGCTCAAGCATGGTGTTTGTTCTCTTGGCATGACAGCTGAATAACCTTGAAAGCAACTCTCCCTGTGCCTACTGCCAGCCTTTGGAATATCAGTGTGAACAGTCCTGTAGAAAGCATCGGAGCTACTTCCTGACTGGATTGCTTCCAAACATTCCTTTTATAGTTCAGGGTGTTTGAAGCTATCCGGGCCTACCTATTGAGCTCCAGGAGAGCCAGGACTATAGAGAAAGACCTTATCTCAAAAAAGCAAAACAGAAGGACAAGAAGAAAGCCAGTTTATCAGCTCTATGCAATATTGCAGATGGATAGTGCAGCCCCGCCATTAATGCCCTGCTTAGGGGCGATAGAACTTGCATTTTGAAGTCATGGGGTTCTAGCTTGAAGCTTCACGGGATAATAGACCCTTGAAGTCATCAGTTAGGAAATTGGGAAAGAATTTGCCTCTATAATACTCAGAGTTCAGGGACACTCAGGTGACCTAGTACCTCTCTTACTATAGGCCTTCATGCCCCGAGGACTGGCAGACAAACGAGGACCTGAGGAATGTGATGCAGTTGCTCTTTTAAGTCTCATCAACTCCTGTGATCACTTTGTGGTTGACCGGAAGAAGGTCACAGAGGTAAGAGCTTTCAGACTCAGAACTGTCCACCCATGCAGTCTGGTCAACACTAGGAAGGCTACAAGGAACCTCCTGTGATAATAAGCCAGCCACACGGTTGTAGCTTAGCAGCACTCAGAACGGCAGTGGCAAAGAAAGACTTGAACCCAAAGTGGGCATCATGGACTAAGCAGCTCATGGACCTCATTTCATGTGTACTCTGTATGTCTGAGAATCAGACTGAGTGTTAGCAAGTGTAGCCTTACACTTCTCTGGAATTACTTTCCTGACAGTTGTTACTATGATTGTCTTAATCACTATTCTATTGCTGTGATCAGACACCGTGACCAAGGCCACTCATATAAAGGACAACACTTAATTGGGGCTGGCTTACAGTTCAGAGGTTCTGTCCATTTTCACCCTGGCAGGAACCATGGCAGCATGCAGGCAGACACAGTGCTAAAGAAGGAGCTGAGAGTTCTACATCTGGATTGGCAGGCAGCAAGAGAGAAACTTTGGGCTTGGAATGGGCTTTTTGAAACCTTAAAACCCACCCCCCAGTGACACACTTCCTCTGAGACCACACCTACTCCAACTAGGCCATACCTAATGCCATAGCCTATGAGCCTATAGGGTACATTTTCATTCAAAACATCACAGCGCTGTTGGCCATTTGAGTAGATGGAAGTCAGATTTATCTTCTCTGCCATAAACAAACGTAAAGAAATTTTCTGTATAAAAATAGGTCTGGGGCTGGAGAGATCGCTCAGCGGTTAAGAGCACTGACTGCTCTTCCAAAGGTCCTGAGTTCAAATCCCAGTAACCACATGGTGGCTCACAAACCATCTGTAATGAAATCTGATGCCCTCTTCTGGAGTGTTTGAAGACAGCTACAGTGTACTTATATATAATAAATACATAAATCTTTAAAAAAAATAGGTCTGAGGTATTGGGGAGATGGATCAGTTAGTAAAGTAGTTGCTATGCAAGCATGATCCCGAGCACCCATGTAGATACTGGGTATGGAAATACATGTCTAATCCCAGCACTGGGTCAGGCACAGAAGCAGTAGGATCCTGGGGCCTTGCTGGAGTTAGATGTATATTTCATTATCAAAATAGTCATTAACAAAATCAGAACACTCCCAAGTTCACTGAGAGACCCTATCTCAAAATGTAAGGTGAAGGGGTGTGTGTGTGTGTGTGTGTGTGTGTGTGTGTGTGTGTTTAGAGCCAATATGCTTGTCAAATGTTTTAAACCATTTGGGAGAAAGATGCAAAGCTTTTTTTTTTTTTCCACACACACACGAAAAAGGGGAATTGTTGAAGTTTGATTTTTGTTTTGTTTTTGTTTTGTTTTGTTTTTTGGTTTTTCGAGACAGGGTTTCTCTGTGTAGCCCTGCCTGTCCTGGAACTCACTTTGTAGACCAGACTGGCCTCAAACTCAGAAATCCGCCTGCCTCTGCCTCCCAAGTGCTGGGATTAAAGGTGTGTGCCACCATGCCTGGCTAGTTTTTAAAAAGGGAAACAAAAACCTTTTTTAAGGTTTCTATTGTTGTGATGACCAAAAGAACCTGGAGAGGAGAGGCTTGATCTCAGCTTACAGTTTCCCACTATAGTCTGTTCTTCAACGAAGTCAGGGCAGGAACAGAGGGCTCTGTGGTCCTCATACGTTGCTCAGCCTGCTGTTTACACAACACAGGGCTCCTAGTCCAGGGTGGCACTGTCCACAGCGGGCCTGGTCCTCTCTCTCAGTCAAGAAAATGCACCACAGACTGATCGATCTCATGGGAGCATCTTTTTCCACAGAGGTTCCCTATCCCAAGAAGGTTCTTGTTATTTGTGTCAAGTTGACATGAAACTAGCTAGACTTCTTGTCAACTTGACACACTTTTCAATTAGAATCTTTCTTTTTTGTTCCCAAGATGGTATGTTAATATCACAGTATAAAACATTCTAACTTTTTTTAAAAAGATTTATTTATTAATATATGTAAGTACACTGTAGCTGTCTTCAGACACTTCAGAAGAGGGGGTCAGATCTTGTTGCAGATGGTTGTGAGCCACCATGTGGTTGCTGGGATTTGAACTCTGGACCTTCGGAAGAGCAGTCGGGTGCTCTTAACCTCTGAGCCATCTCACCAGCCCCCATTCTAACTTTTTAAAGTCTCACATTATTTAAAAATTCTTACTCTTTGAAAGTTTAGTTTCACTAAAGTACCCCAGCTGCTATAACTGTGGGCTCCTGTAAATGTAAAAGTTAAATACTCTCGTACTCTAAAGAGTAAAGAACCAGGACACAGGCACAATCAAAGCAAAGCAAAATTACGATTCATCAGTGTAAGATGCTCAGGACATGAGACGTCAGGGATTCATCCATGCTCTTCTGGGCTCCTAAAGGAGCACACACACACACAGTGTTTCACTGGCTCAGGCTGGCACCCCTCCATGACTGCCGATGCTTTGGAGGTAATTCCGTGGTATGGCTTCTCTAAAATGCTGGGGTCTGCACTGCAGCTGTGTTGTATCTGCTCTTACAGCCTCTCCTGGGCTCTCTCCAGTACGCTGACCCAGACACATGTCAAGCCTCAGCTTCTCATGAGTCCTTCAGTACTGAGGTCTTGACCTTTCATTGGGGGACTCAGTGCCTCAGCTGTTTTCCATTATTCTTTCATGCCTTCAAAACTAGTACATTCTGGGTAGCTTGTACTCTACAGCTTTCTGGAACACAGCACCTTTGTGCTGTCGCTGTGGACATAGTCCCAGGTTTACAGTCGTCATCTTAATCACTGCTGATTTCTCAGCTCCAGCTAACCAGCATCCATTGTCCTAGTAATCAGGAGGTTCCGTTTCCGTGGTGCTGCTCTCTTGTGATCATGGTCAATTCTTCATCTCCACCTCATCAGACACTACAGAGTTGTAATTCAAAATACTAAATGACCACAATAGAGTCTTTAAGGGACTCCTCAAAATGTCCCTCTAGAACATCACAAGCCAGGCAAGATTTTAGTGTAACTATCTTCCAACCTCTCATAGAACCTAGCTCCAATATCCTTCCACAATACTATGAAGGAAAACCAAAACCAAAACAAAACCATGGTCGTGTCTACGACCACAATACCTCTGACCCTGATGCCAATTTCTGTCTTAGTTAGGCTTTCTATGGCTGTGATTAAACATTGTAACCAAGAACAACCTGCGGAGGAAAGGCTTACAGTTCCACAGCTCAGTCCATCACTGAGGCAAGTCAGGGCAGGAACCCAAGGCAGAAGCTGATGCAGAGCCATGGAAAAAGCCATGGCACCATCTACAATGAGGTAGGCCTTCCCACATCATGAAAATGTAACATGGACCAGTCTAGTGGAAGAAGTTTTCAACTGAGGTTCTCTCTCCGAAAATGACTCCAGCTTATATCAAATTGATATTCCTATAACTAAGACATTTTGGGATGATTTCCAAGGCTAAGCATGGAGGTTTCATGCATTCCTTGTTTTTCTGTTTGAGACCAGGTGTCTCTGTGTGTGCCTTGGAACCCATGATGCTCTTGCCTTAGCCTTCCAAGTGCTGTGATCACGAGTGCATGCCACCATGACTGTCTACCTTCCCTTCTTAGAGCTTGCTTTTTATTTTACCTGCATGTTTATATTTTTTAAAATTTATTACATATGTATGGGTGTCTTGCTTGCACATATGTCTGTGCACTACGTGCCTACTTGGTGCCTGAGGAGGTCTGAAAATGGCATCAGATCTCATGGAGCTGGAGTTATAGATGGTTGTGAGAACCATATACTTATTTGTTGTCTGTGTAAACGCGCGCACGCGAGTCTGTGTGGATGGTGTGTGTGTGGGTGGATGTGCTCATGTGACTATAAGAGGACAACTTTCAAAAGTCAGTTCTTTCCACCTTATTTATCCCAGGGATTGAACTCAGCTTGCCAGGTGTGGCGATAGCGCTTTTACTCACCGAACCATGTCAGTAGTTCCTGCCTAGTTATTTCAAATAAACAGTTTTCAAATTAGTAGTCATTTAATCTGAATTTCCATCTTCTTTGAAAAAAAAAAGGAGAAGACCTGGTGACATTGGGTTCATAAAGCTCCCACGGCAAAAGCAATGAGCCGCTGCTGCTTTAGATGGGCACATACATTCTCTAGGTCACGCCCGTCCCTTCTGTTTTCATCTTTCCACCTGCATATAAACCAGCTGCACAAGAGCTATCACCTGAGCCTTCCGGTTGGAGGCCCACAGGGACTTCACGCCTTGGCAGATGTGCTCTGGGCAGGCAGAAAATAAATAAAGGTCTGACATATGGGGCTAGCAGGCTCCACTGTCCTCTTAAAATGGCATATCTTAAGTACGTGCAAGATCATGCAGTGGTCTCATGAAAGGTCCAGCCCTCGCCCTCTGGATACCAGACCACACTGGTCAATTTTGTAATTTAGTAAAGCATTTCTGTAATTTCTTTTTAAAGCTACATGGTCCCAGTTTGCCCCATTAACTTAAGGGTTTTTTAAAGTGTTGTGTCCGATTTGTTATTGTTACATTTCTTTACATTATGCACGTGTAGAGACCAAACAACAACTTGGGAGGAGTTGGCTTTCTCCCGTATGAGTTCCTTTTCTGTTGCTATAGTGCAAGGCAGCTTAGAAAGGAAAGATTTAATTGGGCTTCCAGTTGCCGAGGGTTAAAGTCTGACGGTGCAGCACAGGCTTGGCGGCTGGAACAGCTGAGCATGTGTAGGACCTCCACGCAGGAGGTAGACAGCATACTGCAAATAGCATGGCTCCTTGGAAACTAAGGCCTGACTCCAGGGAAGCACCTCCTCCAACAATGCCACATACCTCCTAATTCTTTCCAAACAACTCCCAACGTTTGGAGACTCTTATCTTTGTTTTTCTGTAGGTGATAAAGTGTCGAAATGAGATAATGCACTCTTCAGAGATGAAAGTTTCATCTACCTGGCTTCGAGATTTTCAGATCAAGATCCAAAATTTTCTGAACGAATTCAAGAATATCCCAGAGATTGTAGCAGTATATTCCAGAATAGAACAGGTAAAAAATCTTCATACATTTGGAGTTTTTTTGAGGCAAAAAAAAAAATCTTACTGTTAACCCTTCCTGTCCTGGAACTTCATATGTAGACTAGGTTGTCCACAAATGTGCATGCAGCAGCCTGTCTCTACGCAACGAATACTAGGGTCATAGGCATACACCATCCTGCCCATCTGAAACTATACTTAACAGTTCTGATATACAAAACTTAAGGGGTCAAAAGCATCCATAGTCATTCATTAAGAATTTGCTGTTAATATGAACTAACCAGTACCCCAGCGCTCGTATCTCTAGCTGCATATGTATCAGAAGATGGCCTAGTCGGCCATCATTGGGAAGAGAGGCCCCTTGGTCTTGCAAACTTTATATGCCCCAGTACAGGGGAATGCCAGGGCCAAGAAGTGGGAGTGGGTGGGTAAGGGGGCAGGGCTGGGGGAGGGTATAGGGAACTTTCGGGATAGCATTTGAAATGTATATAAAGAAAATATCTAATAAAAAAAAAAGAAAAGAATTTGCTGTTAGTGGCCCATATAAATCCCAGCACTTGGGAGGTCGAGGCAGCCTATATTACGTTCTGAATTCAAAGCCAGCCTAGATTGTGTATTATACATTTCTGGGAAGCCTGAACTACATTGTGAGACCCTCTCTCAAACAGAAGAAACCCAAATTTGATGTTTATTTTAACCAAAATGTATTTCTGTATTATCACTTGCTGCTGCTGCTGCTGCTGGCACACACACAGGTCCTTGTGAATTCCAGGCAAGCACTCCGTACTCCTAGACTTTGTTTGATTCTATTGGAGGCCTACCTGGGGAAGAACCTAGGGCTGGGCCTCACACATGGCTTTTTCACTGAACTATAGTCCCAGCTCTGAGCTAAGTTTTATAGTGGGAACAAAAGGGAAAAGCTGCTATAAAACCAGAAAGTAACAGTCAAGTGTTCCTCTGATAACTGTGTGTGGCTAAAATAGATCTGGGGAATGGTATTTTGTTATGAATTCTTTGAATAATCCAGTAGAATTTTTCTGTTAAAGTACATTTATGTTGTGTGTCCATGTGGGTGTGCACCGGTGTACCCACACACAGATGTGTCCAGTCCACAGTACACACGTGGAGATCAGAGGACAACTCTTGGGAGTCTGTTCTCTCCTTTCACCTCATGAGATGCAGGAATGGAGCTCAACTTCTCGGGCCTGTACTCAAATACAAGCCTTCTGTTAATACAGTGGAAGTGGCAGGGTGGGGAGGGGGGTGGTGCTGGTAGAGGTAGATTAGTTGTCTGTCATAGTTTACCACTACCAACACTACAAACAGTGGCATAGCTTAAGAATGAAGCTTTAATGTACAGGTGAGTCCAGGAGAAGTCATGGGGAATAAAGTGACTATGATTAAAGTACATTGTGTGTACATATGAAATTCTCAAAGAATTGATTAAAAAAAATTGTTTAGAACCTGAATTTTAAAACATAGTTTGTTCTTTATATGCCCCAGTACAGGGGAACCCCAGGGCCAAGAAGGGGGAGTGGGTGGGTAGGGGAGTGGGGGTGGGTGGGTATGGGGGACTTTTGGGATAGCATTGAAAATGTAAACAAGGAAAATACCTAATAATAAAAAAAAAGAAAAAGAAAAAAAAACATAGTTTGTTGATGGATTTGTGTGGTCACCCCACAGCTGTTGACATCTGACTGGGCTGTTCACATTCCTGAGGAAGATGAACGAGATGGGTGTGAATTTGAAATAGGAAGTTACTTGAGTGTGAGCCAAATCCACGAAATTGAAATAGAATTGCTGAAGGAAAAACTGCAAGAAATGTATCTTCAAGCAGCAGAAGAAGAGATGTTGCCAGAAGAGGTACAGGGATGAAGTGTGAGGAGTAAAGAGAGGTGGTGGTGGCAGCGACATGATGTGACACTTTCTGTTGCTGTGACAAAACACAACTTGGGGAGGAAAAAGTTGATTTCATCTTACAACACAGGTCACACTCATCTCTGAAGGAAGTCAAGGCAGGATGCAGAGACCATGATCAGTGCTGCTTTCTGGCTTGCTTCCCCTGGCTTGTTCAGCCTGATTTTGTATACAAGTCAGGCTCACCCGGCATTCCCACATCCATCTTTAGTCAAGAAAATGTCCCACAGGTTTACCCACTGACCAGTCTCATTGGAACATTTTCTTTCTTTTTTTTTTTCCCCGAGACAGGGTTTCTCTGTATAGCCTTGGCTGTCCTGGAACTCACTCTATAGACCAGGCTGGCCTCGAACTCAGAAATCCACCTGCCTCTGCCTCCCAAGTGCTGGGATTAAAGGCTACCACGCCTGGCTGGAACATTTTCTTAATTGAGGTTCTGTCTTCCAAAATGACTCTAACTTGTGTTGACATAAAACTCCAGCCTGGACAGACACAGAGAGCTAGGTTTCTAATTAAGTCAAATGTTGTCTAGAAGTGCATATTCTTTGACTACTTAGCAAATGCTTGAGGACCTAATATGTACTCCAAAGTGGAAGATGGTATAAGAGCTCCAACAGAATCTGGAGCAAGATCCTTGTAAGCTTATATGACGTAAGGGGAAACCCTCCTCACAAAAACAGAAGTAAAGTCAGGATTTAATAAGGCCTCAGTATTGACCTGGAAGGAAGGATGCTTTTAGCAGAGGTGTGAAGTGCTAGTTAGTTTTGGCTCCGCAGTGGCCAGGAAAGCACAAGTAGTATGGTGAGGGAGGGGTGAGGCAAAGTAGGGTGAAACTGTTTTGGGAAGATTTTCTAGGCCACACAGAGTCCTTTGGGTCTTTGTCCCTGAAAGTAGTAGGGAAACAACAGGTGTCAGCCAAAAGAACAATGGGATCAGAAGTGGGTTTTCAATTAACAGATAATAAGGGTTGAAAACATGCAGCCCTCCATGTATTAGCAGGTCTGCTACCTCAGAGCCACTGGCAACTATGTATTTCTGGCCCTCCTTGCCTGTTTGAGTCAGGAGAAGGGTTAATTAGCCTGTTCTTTGGGCACCAACTCTACATAGATAATGTTTTCTATGCCTTTATATTTAGTAGACCATGGAACATTTCATATTTCAGATAGTGTGGTCGTCATAGGTGGAATGTGGTAGGGAGTTTGGGCTTAAATGTCTGGAGGAGTAAGACTGTTAGCATCCTTTGCTTGGAACAATAGGTAACTGACTTATATAAATAAGCACATAGTTAACTGACTTATATAAATGAAGTTAATGTGTGCTGGATACAATGCTAAAGTACTTTTATTAGATTAATTCTTGGATCCATCCCCTTAGGTCATATTAATATCATCATAATTAATTTGTATATATAAAAGTGAGTCATAGCCGGGCGTGGTGGCGCACGCCTTTAATCCCAGCACTTAGGAGGCAGAGGCAGGCGGATTTCTGATTTAGAGGCCAGCCTGGTCTACAGAGTGAGTTCCAGGACAGCCAGGGCTATACAGAGAAACCCTGTCTTGAAAAACCAAAAAAAAAAAAAAAAGTGAGTCATAACCAAGCCTATATAACTCCAATTTTCTCGAACTTTCAGGTTTTCATATTTACTTTCTCTTCCCTATACTTGGAAGTGCACAACCTTCCCATTTCTCTCCACCCGATTTTCTCATTTTTGGTTTTTTTTTTCCAGAGTATCTCCTGTAGCCCAGGCTACCCAAACTCATTGTGTAGCCAAGGATGACCTTGAACTCATGACCCTCCTGCCTCCACCTCCCAAGTGCTAGCTTTTCCGTCGTGTGTTTCACACCTAGATCAGCGTTTATAAGAATTGTAATCAATTAGATCCTGTAATACTGAGGTGAAGACCAGGTTTTCTGGTTTGTTTTGATACAAAGTCTCACTAGTGGCATATACCAGGGCAAAGCCTCCCTTTTTAAATTGGCCTTGCCTTCAAGCTGGAGCAGTCACCGCTGCTGGAGCTATGAAAACCTCGGAAGCACATTTATTATGTTTATTATTCTGACAAAACGGAAAGACTAAAACTCTGCCTCTAATTGGAAATGAGAAAGCAAGCCAATTTTGTACCTGCATGGCAGACGGCCTTATAACCTGGCCAGGACAGCGAGCACAGTCTAGAAGATCTTGTGGTTATTAACACATGCCATGATCATTAGCACTACTTTGCTCCTCACAGTTTTGTGTTTTCAGGAGGTTAACCAAAGCCTGGCATTTTGTAGGGCCTCTAGACAGGCCAGCTGAAGGGCATTCTCCTTGTATGCTTTCTAACCAGTGAGCAGGCCTTCTGCCATCTTCAGCATCTGGTTCTTACTTATCTTCCCTCCCGCATCCCTGGCATCAAGCATTGGCCTTGAATGTGTGCTGAATGTGTGCTGGTTCTGCTGTGGCCCGGTCCCTTTTTTCTGCACTCCAGAGCTGATGCCTTTCTGTTGTGTTAGTATTTGTCATTAGAGTTAAGTAATCTTGACTTTGTGTGGTTGGTGGACCCCCCGTCTAATAAACTTGCTATATCCTCAAATCAGAGTGTCTGTTGGAATAGCTCAGTGATAGGCAAACTCAAGGCCCTGGTTCAGTTCCCCAGCTCCATCAGTTTAATAGTAATAGTGCCTGGCATTTTTTTAAAAGATTTATTTATTATATATAAGTACACTGTAGCTGTCTTCAGACTCACCAGAAGAGGGAGTCAGGTCTCATTACAGATGGTTGTGAGCCACCATGTGCTTGCTGGGATTTGAACTCAGGACCTTCGGAAGAGTAGTCAGTCCTCTTAACCACTGAGTCATCTCACCAGCCCGTGTCTGGCATTTTTGTAAGACTAGGGGCCAGTGAATGTGTTCTGGGATAAGACCAGTGCAGACACTACCACTCTTGAGATGGCTAAAATGTTGAGGAGTATGTTGCTGGGAGATTTAAATCAGTATAACCTCTATACATAGCATTTCTAGCTAACTACTAAAATTAAGACAGACTCCACTCAATCAGAGTTAAAGCTGCCTACTATTTCTATAAACAGAAATGTCATTTATGTGAGCCACATATGTGTGAGGGTAAATTCCACATGGTTACTTGTTTCAACAAAAGGTTCAGAATGTATTGAAAGTGAAATTTCCACAATTGGAATATTATTCAGCCATTAAAAATCAGGCTTAGGAAATATGGAACTATGGCTGAGAATACTGGCTGCTCTTGCAGAGGACCCAGGTTTGGTTCCCAGCACCCACATGGTGACTCATGGCCATCTGTAACTTTAGTTTCAGAGGGATCTGATGTACTCTTCAGGTCTCTGCAGGCATCATACACAGACAGACAGACAAAGCACTCATACATGTAAAATAATCCAATAAAATAACGAGGCTTGAGACAGGAGGTAAGTAACGGGAGCCCGACCTTTTTTTTTTAATTATTAAAACTGGATGATGGTGGTGCACGCCTTTTAATCCCAGCATTCAGGAGGCAGAGGCAGGCAGATCTCTGGGTTCGAGGCCAGCCTGAGTGAGTTCCAGGACAGTCAAGGCTACACAGAGACACCCTGTATTTTGCATATATGTATAAGAGGTCTTGACCTCTTCGCTACTAGTAGATTCAGAGAGAGCAAGTGCCTGTAGTTACTGGAGCCCTTGGTGATCTCAGTAAGTGGCTGTGAATAGCCCCAACTGGGTGATCATACAGATGGCCCTGATTCAACTAAATGGGTCCTATGGGATAAATAAAGTCAGAAGTTCTGAATCTCGGGAAGAGACACTTAGGGAGGAGTAAGGGGACAAGAGGGCTAAAGAGTGGTGGGGAGATAACAGAATACTTGTGTACACATAGTCTGTGATTTCAAAAATGTGTACACACAAACACATGACATGTTTTTAGAAGAAATTGGATCCTTTGCTATGGTTACATGTAAAGGAGGAAATGGAATAACTAGGGTGAGATTTAAGGTTTTTTTAACCTTATACTCTGTTGACATGGAATTTTGGCATGTGTACTGTTTTATAGATTTATCTTCCATCAGTAATACTTATATAGACATCCTTTATGTGGCTGATGTTTCTGTGATCATGTTTGGTTTGCGTGGCAGGTGCTTTTTTATTTTGTCTTACTTATTTTTTGGTATAGGCCTGCAACTTGTGTTCATTTTTCCTCCCTCAGCTTTCAAACTGCTGACTTTAAGAGGTGTGAAAACCATGCCTGGCTAAGTGTACCTTTTGTGTGTGTGTGTGTGTGTGTGTGTGTGTGTGTGTGTGTGCTTGGTTCAGTATTTCTTCACAATGCCATCCACTCAACCTCTGTGTAGATGCTTGCCAGTAGTCCGCATTTCTGTCTTGTAGTAGGCATATAAACAGAACAGGTGGTTTAGGGCAAGAGTGAAGCTGGAAGGCAGTACCTTGCACATGCCAAGTGTGCTCCTGCTGCCGAGCTTCTCCTGCAGCCCTGGGAACCAATCTTGAGATTACACTGTTCCATTTTAATTGAATTCTGTTACAGTAATTATCCTAAGCAGCATTTTGTACACTTTCCTCTTACAGATCTCAAATCAACTGGATGTGGTGAAAGGTTTTCTGGGAAGCAACACAGATCTTAGAAACGGCCTTACAGAAGACTTGCAGAAGCTAGAGAGCCTCCATCTACAGCATCAAAAACAAACTTCAAAGGATGCCGGTAGACAGACACCTGAAAGGAAGGCTTGAGGTGAGTGTAGGTACTGAATGTTAAAGAGGGACACAATAGCCTTATCCCTTTGATGTCTGACTTCTCATATGAACCAACAGTCTCACTTGCTCTTCGCTGTGCCCTTACTATTAGAAAGGAAGGTTGGGAATGGTGATGTATAGCTTTAATCTCAGCATATGGGGAGCAGAGACAGGTTGATCTCTGTAAGTTCAAGGCCAGTCTGGTCTACAAAGTGAGATCCAGGCTAGCCAAGACTATACATACATAGTGAGCCTGTCTTAAAACAAACAAACATAGAAACCTTTTCAAAAGCAGGCCAAGTGCCTGTTCTGTCATTAGTGGCTCACAGACCTGTGAAAGCTCAACATTCTGGAGCAAGGTCAGCCACATAACCCTGAAGGCAAGGTCTGGTGTTAGCTGAGCCACTATATCATTTGTGACATGGTCTAAAACCATTCTGCTTTCAGATGATGCCCGGGATACCCAGTTTTCACTGTAGCATTAATTGTGCTTGGCTAGTGTCCATTAGAAAGCTGATTAATGTAAATATCTCTACTGTTCTTCTCCCAAATAATAATGAAAATACGGTCTTATTTTACATTGTCCTTCGCAACATCCAGGCTTGTTTTGTGAAAGTTGGCCTGGCTTCCAGGTCAGGCCTCCTTCTCTGTGCAGAGAGGAAACATTTCTAAAGCACACAAGTTTCTGTTGTGTGCCTTTCTATAATGCATCAGAGATACTTTTTTCATATTCATCAACTTGGAATTATGTGATGTGCCAGGAATGGTGCGGGAAGTAAGTGTCCAAATAAAAATGTTTAACTTTGTTTTTACTTATGATAAAGGAAAGAGGAAAGTGGTCGTTTTCTACCATTTCCTCTTGAGTGTGGAACTGTTACTGTGGGCTCGAAGCCAGAGACAGAAGTGAAGCAAGAAGGTTTATGCCTGTGACCTCAACTACTCCAAAAGCTGGGCTAGGAGGATCCCAAGTTCTAGGCCAGCCAGGGCAACTTCGGGAGCCCCTATTTCAAAATGAAAACAAATCGTAAGGAGGTGGATGTGAGGCAGTTATACAACATTTTCTTCCTCTGCCCGACCCTGGTGTCAGTTCTCAGCTCGCTGTCCCCAAAGACGGAGCAAAGCACGCACACTTGCAGCATCTCCTGAGTACTGCAGCTCAGGCTCTGGGACTGTGTGGTTCTGGAAATGCTAGGAAAGTGCTTGGAAACTTCATTCTTAGCAGTAGTCAAACAAAACTTTCTCTTTCACCGTGCTCATAAATTCATTCCCAGCTCTGCTCTTCTTGAACTGTGTGGAAGCCTTGTACTATTGTGTGCAGTGTTCTGTGGGAGTCAGACTCACTTCCATTTCTTCCTCGGTCTGCTCATTCCCAGGGTCTTTGCCATTAGACTGCTTCATGTCACCTCTGGACGTTACTATGTTCCCCGAACTACCTAGAAGAAACGCTCCATGCCAAGGCTCGGCAAAGATGAAGTCACTCCCTCACCTGGCCAGCTGCCTGCCCAACAGGGATCCTCCAGAGAGGGGGTAGCAATAGAAACTGGATTTGGCATGTATTTCAACTTTATAACCCAAATGAATACAAATGTGCTTTCAGCTTGCTTATTTAATCTTCCAGGTTGCTGTTTAGTTTTCAGTGTTATGGTTTCTTTCTCCCTTCATTTGTGAAAGTCCTTGAGAAGACTTCAAGCAAAGCAAGATTTTGCATTTATTTTGCCACTTTGCCATAGGAAAAAAAATCAATTCCCTTCTAGATCTGAAGTACAAAACATAGAATGTTGATGCACTAACCCACAAAGACCTGGTTTCTAACTGTAGGAAGTTTGAGATCCTAACCTTTCATTTTATTCTTGTCTAGTTATTTTGTCCTTATCAATTCAACACACACCAAGTGTCAAACCTGTGCCAGACATTGAAACGAGTGGTGAAATCCAGTCTTACTACCTTCATCTGCCACTCGGACAGTTCAGAGGTTCTGTTCAGAGAACTATACCAGTAACATTACAGTGAATTGAAACAGAAAAGGCAAGACCCTTGTATAAAGGGCTCGAAGACAGATGTGCTGAATACAGAGGTAGCGGCCTGTCCCACGTCTCTTCCACAGAACTGTGCCTGGGTATGTCCGAATGGATGTTCACAAGTTGAGGACCTACTAAATAAGTTGTAGAACATCTGTACTATGCCACCTGTCTTAGTAAGGGTTCTATTCCTGCACAAACATCGTGACCAAGAAGCAAGTTGGGGAGGAAAGGGTTTATTCAGCTTACACTTCCATACTGCTGTTCATCACCAAAGGAAGTCAGGACTGAACTCACACAGGTCAGGAAGCAGGAGCTGATGCAGAGGCCATTGAGAGATCTTCCTTACTGGCTTGCTTTCCACTGGCTTGCTCAGCCTGCTCTCTTATAGAACCCAAGACTACCAGCCCAGAGATGGCACCACCCACAATGGACCCTCCACCCTTGACCACTAATTGAGAAAATGCCTTACAGCTGGATCTCGTGGAGGCATTTCCCCAACTGAAGCTCCCTTCTCAGTGATAACTGCAGCTGTGTCAACTGACACACAAATCCAGCCAGTCCACCACATAACTATTCTAAAGAATGACCCCATAATGAAGTGCAGTCATGGGAATTACCTGTAAGGCATCTAAAGGAAAGAAACGGTTTGAAGGGTGGACTGGAGCTCCGTGGTGGGGCGCTTGCCTACCCAGCATGTGTAATACCTTGACTAGATGGCTGTTCCACTGCCAAAAGCAAATCAATAGAAAAACAAAGTATTGAATAATGATGAGCATGCTATAGTGCTGTTTGTGTGCTATAGTAACTGAGCTCTGGAAAGGGATGGTCTGCTTTCTAAGCCTTTCTTCTATATTATGTCTCTAAGAGGAATTGGGGCTGTGGGAGCAGTCAGAGGAATTTAGCTTTTCTGCTTTGTATATTCTTTTTTATAATAAACATGCATCTGTGTATTTTGAAAAATTCTTACAGTTTTTAATTTCAAAACAAGGCGCATGAATAACACACCAAATTGTAAGCCATGCGAGTCAGATTATATGGAGTTTGCTGTGGCCTCTTATTTTGTAGCTCCACCCCCAGGGGTGCTTTTGAATCCTAGCACCAGGGAAAGAAACCCAGGAAAGACAAGCCTTCTACCAAGGCTGCCCTCATCGCCTGTAGGGTGCCTTGTCTCCATCCAGTACGCTTTACACTCAGCCTCTCCCCGGGACACTGGTGCTTGATAGTTTGAAAGAATTTGTAGAAAAAAAATGGCTAAATCATAGTTGCAAAGATCAGGAAATTATCAGAGATTGCCTCCTTTCCCTTTACTAGGTTAATTAGAAATTTACCTGCTCTGCAAAGCATTCACTCAACAGTGGCCTGTATTAAAACACATTCAAATTATAAAATACACTTTGCAAGACAGGCCTAAATAGTAATTTCAACTCATGTGATTCTCAGTGGAGTGAAAAAATCCTTTAATGTTTTAATAAAAATCTTAATATAGTTCACTTCGTAACTTTAAGGACTTGGCAGAGCACTTTATACCAGCTCTTTGCAAGGTGGTCTCTATAACTGCAAGGCTGTCAGAGTAGCAGGGCATTTTTAATTTCAGAACCTTGTGGGGCAGGCCAGCCTCCACACCCCTAGTGATCCTTGCTTTCTGGTATTGCACAGTGCAGCAGGGTTGCTTTGTGAACATAGCAAAAGTGATGATAAATCACTTCGTGACTAAGCCTCAGCACAGTAAGACTTTAATCTTCCATCCTTTGCCAACACCACGGTGGGGGAAGCCATGCTGTGCCTTGAGCAGTCTTTTGGAGACTGCTACAGGAAGACACAGAGCTGAAGCCTCCCACAAACACCCATGAACCTGGAAATAGAGCTTCCAGCCACAGAGACCACAAAACTGTGAGAGTATGTTGTTCTATTATTGGGTGGCTGGTTATATTGTGGCAGGCAATTAATATCCTGTCCTATAATTTGTGCCCTACCCTCCACCCTCATATTCAGAATATGAAAGGGACTTCCCACGAATGACTTTTGCTAGGATGCTGCAGATGCGTGGATGCTTAGATGCTTGGTTCCTGCAGCTTTTCCTGGAGTTCCACTGTTGGCCTGTCTTAGCCAAGAGCAGATGGCTTCAGAACCTATAAGAAGGGGTTTAAATCTCTTTGCATCTGTAAGCTTGACCACAGGCAGGTTCAGCACTTGTGAATATGTGTATTGAGTCCCCCCAAAACCACATGGGCTTTCCTGTATTCAGCAGAATCCTAGGCAAGGCCCGTGTGGATCAAACCCCAGGGGACAGCTTGTCCTAGCTATAATGATCCTACCTCACAACATCGGTCTTCCCTCTTTACAAGCTTTTCGGTTTAATACATCATTGGCACCCAGAAAATTCCTAGGGGATACTCTGAGCTGCTGACCAGTGACCCTCACCCCCCCACCCCATCCCTAGCTAGTTAACCCTGGGGCAGGGCTTAGCAACTGCACAAACTCCTGTAGTTTCCCACTTTAAAGGGAAAGCATTATAATTTGGGCATGTTTTCCTAGAACTTGCTGAATTGACAGCAACCATCCTGAGCCCAGAAACCATTCTGAGTCCTTTATCCCATCTCCATGGCAACTTCCATTATTGTTCTAGGTAACCAAGAGCACTAAACTCTTAAGATGTAAACTGGAATTTCACTACATTTAAACTCCCTTCTAAACATTTCTCTCTACAGAAATAGCCCCCAACTGAACCCCCTTTGGTGTAGGGATTTGTCACTACCAAATTTTAAGTAGCCCGTGGCGCCAAACACCCTGGGTACCCAAAAGCCTGTTCCCTAGAGAGGGTTTTGGTTGGTTGGTTTTGTGCAGTTTGTTGTTGTTGTTTTATTTTTTAAAGCAAAGCTATGAGATAGTTTGGTTCTCCTCTTGTCTTCCTCCCTGAAGTCTTTTGAAGAGGGAGACCAACCCACCAATCTGCCCTCCCTCTTACCTAGGAAACCGTTCCCCTCCCAGTTCACAAAACAGGCAACACTCAATATCAATTTGATGGCTTTTTTTTTTAATTAACCAATCTGGTTTAAATCAGGTTTGAAAACCAAAGTTTTCCTTGGCTTTTCTTTAGGAGGAATAGAGTCCAGTGCTTGCAAGCTGCAAAATCTGGTTCAGGCTACCCCTCTCATCCCTTCCCCCAGTCATGAGGCCTATTTGGCCGGAGGGTTGGTGGCTTTGGCCTTGGCTCCACCACCATATTGGTGCTTCAGGAAACGGCCCGCCTGGATGCTCTGCGCCAACACGTTGGAGAAATGGCACGCCAGCAGCAGGTAGTTTCGAGGCTGGACACGGTAGGCAAAGCGCATGAAAGCCATGGAGTAGAAGATGAGGGCGGTCGTCATGCGGCCGCTGATGATGTCGGGAGGCGCCTTCATATCCTTAAAGGCGGCCAGCGGAAGGCCCCAGTTGGCCACAGGACCCCAGAAGTGGGTGCTGGTTATATAATCCCGAAACTCCTTGGTCTTAAGATAATCTAGCGTTTTCCGCATTAGCGCTGCTACTGCTGCCATGGTCGCCTCAGTCGGAGAAGTGCCTACAGCCAAGCTGCCAGCCACCAAATGAGCACAGAAATGCGGACCTCACAGAAGACCCTGACGCAGCAGCCGCTTTGTGCTTTTGCGCCTCTGCCATAAAGGACACCAGTTCACGCGCTGCTGACGTGCTCAGTTGACGTCCTCAGCTGACTTGAGGCTTTTGGCAAGGAAAGTGGCGGCTTATGGCTGTAGCCCATGGGGCCTGCGCACATGCGCCCTTCCGTATGATTGCTGTGGGAGGAGGGGCTTTATGTAGCTTGTAGCTCTTCCTACACCCAGACCCATGCAAAGGCAAGGAACTGAGGGCTCTACAAGCAGCGCAGGGCAGTGTGACCCAGCCGACATCTCTTCAGTTACTTCTTTCATCCAGCCTGTAACTCCATGGCAATACAATTTCTCAAACATGCAGAAATTTAGTCTTTATTTTTTTTTTTATTTTTTATTTTTTTTTAAAGATTTATTTATTTATTATATGTAAGTACATTGTAGCTGTCTTCAGACACACCAGAAGAGGGAGTCAGATCTCGTTACGGATGGTTGTGAGCCACCATGTGGTTGCTGGGATTTGAACTCTGGACCTTCGGAAGAGCAGTCGGGTGCTCTAACCCACTGAGCCATCTCACCAGCCCAAATTTAGTCTTTATTAATTTGAAGACTTAGTATGCCACTTCACCCCAAAATATTTTAGTATCTATCTCTTAGGAACAAAAGCCACAATACCATCAGTCACTCATAAATATTCAGGACATCACTATTATTAAATACATATTTAAAGGTTAGAAATTGAGGACTATCTTTGTGTTTTCTTCTATCTCATTCTTGTTAGGACAAACTCAAAATCCAGTCAAAAGTCATATTTGATTTACATTGGGGTTAATCTTTAGGATAGTTTCCCAGGCGTCTCTCTCTCTCTTGTTTGTTTTGGTTTTGGTTTGTTTGTTTTGACTTGGTGGGTTTTTTGGTTTTTGTTTGTTTTTTTTGTTCTTCTGTAACGTTGATATTATTGGAAAGTCTAGCCCTTAATTTAGTTTTGTGGATTTTAAAAATAACTCAGTTATGAAAAAACCCTCATATTTGTAAAACAAGAGAAGCAACACCAAGTTCTATTGTGTCTCTAATGCATCACCAGGAAGATGCTTGGTGTTGTGGGAAGCTGGAGACTTTTTTTTCCTTCATGAATCAAATAATCTTAGACATTTTGATAATATATGGGTACCGTATTCTCCAACAGCTTTCTATAACAGTTTTTTCTAACATAATATTTTTATTGACTATTTGGGAATTTCACACAATGCACCTCATCACACTTGTTTCCCATTCCTTCCAGGTCTGCCTTTCACCAAAAAAGAAAAAAATATATATATATACCAAGTCCAATTTGGGTTGCCCATATTCTCACTGGAGCATATACTCCCAGGGGCCAGCCCCTTAAAGAAGACCGAGTCTTTCTCCACTCCAACCCTACCCCCAGTCACCAGAACCCATCAACCGTGAAGAGCTGCACTTCAGCCTCCCGATCACAATTGTTAAGAACCCTCTTCAATGGCTTCCTGTCTAGACTGTTTTTGTTTGGTTGTTTTTTGTTTTGTTTTTGCAAAGGGGGTGGGGTGGAGAGGAGTCACGAATACTTATATGCCTTTCATTCTCAGCGGTAACCGTTATTGTTTGTTTGGTTTGGTTTTTCTTTTTTCTTTTCTTTTGTTTTTTGTTTTGTTTTTCTTTTTTCTTCGAGACAGGGTTTCTCTGTGCAGCCCTGGCTATCCTGGAACTCACTCTGTAGACCAGGCTGGCCTCGAACTCAGAAATCCGCCTGCCTCTGCCTCCCGAGTGCTGGGATTAAAGGCGTGCGCCACCACGCCCGGCTGGTAACAGTTATTGATTTGTTACCACTGCAGAAGAAGTTTCCTTGTACTTAACAACCAACAGCAACAGGGACCATGGACACCATGTCCTCTGATAACAGCATGGACCCAGGACACTAGCTTGACTCCTGGCTGTAGCATGGAGCACAGACCACAACATGGCCTCCAGCAGCAGCAGCAGCTTTCTAGGAGGCCACCACCCTGAGAGCCCTACTTGCAACATTCCCAGATCCACATCTCTTGAGTGCACACGTCTCAGCCATCTTGCCTTCCAATTTCATGAGTCCAGTTTCTAAAAGCATCTTCTTATAAGACCTAGCTTTTTAGTTCTGGTGATACTGAGGGCTCTGCAGTTCCTCCGGTACCAGTGGCCACCACCGTCTTGAGTCAAATCTCTATTACACGTTTTTGACATGTGTTAATGAAAATTCTTTTCTCTGATGACTTATCATATGCACAGGTATACATGTGCCTAATTGTGTACTGGGCCTATAGAGCCCAGAAAAAGGTGTCTGATCACCTGGAGCTTGATTTATGGGTGTTGTCAGCCACTAGACATGAGTGTTTGAGAACTAAACTCAGGACCTCTGGAAGAGTGACAGGCATTCTTTTTTTTTTTCTTCTTTTTTTTTTTTTTTTTTTTTTTTTTGTTTTTTCAAGATGCGGTTCTCTATGTAGCCCTGGCTGTCCTGGAGCTCATTTTGTGGTCCAGGCTGGCCTAGAACTCAGAAATCTGCCTGCCTCTGCCTCCCAAGTGCTGGGATTAAAGGCGTGCGCCACCACCGCCCAGCGTGACAGGCATTCTTAACTAAGCCACCTCTCCAGTCCCACTGAAAATGACAAACATAGAGCTTCTTTTTTTAAAAGATTTATTTACTTATCATATATTTGTAAGTACACTGTTGCTATCTTCAGACACACCAGAAGAGGGCATCAGACCTAGTTACGGATGGTTGTGACCCACCATGTGGTTGTTGGGATTTGAACTCGGGACCTTCGGAAAAACAGTCAGTGCTCTTAACCACTGAGCCATCTCTCAGTCCAGAGCTTATTTTCCTAGTGATTTTACTTTAATAAAACTAGCATTTGCTGGGCTAGAGAGATGGCTCAGTGTTTAGGGGCACTTGCTCTTGCAGAGGACCAGGGTTCAGTTCCCAGCATCCTCATAGCTGCTTACAACCATCTGTGACTCCAGTCCCAGGGGATCGGAAGCCCTCTTGTGACCTTCAATGACAAGGTGTAAACATTTTGCATCTGTATACATGTAAGCAAAGTACTCATGCACATAAAATACATCTTTAAAAATAGCTATTGTTGAAAAGTAATTGGATATACATTACATACTAGTATCTTCTGTTATTTACAAACAACCTTAAAAATTCATGTTATGAACCAAAGTAAATAATAACTACATAGCCAGGCAGTGGTGGTGCATGCCTTTAATCCCAGCATTTGGGAGGCAGAAGCAGGCGGGGTTTCTGAGTTCGAGGCCAGCCTGGTCTACAGAGTGAGTTCCAGGACAGCCAGGGCTATACAGAGAAGCCCTGTCTCAAAAAAAAAAAAAAAAAAAACAAAAAACGAAAAAAAAAAAACAAAAACAAATTCATGTTATTTGTATATTGTTGGGAGCACAAAGGTCCTTGTGCCCACAGATCTCCAGAGAAACTAGGAATATTAGGCACCCAGGATTGTCCTTTCAAAGGGAAACATATATAAGCTGTTTTTCCTGAAGGCTGGGAATTGGAGATGATACATCGCCTGATGACCTGTATTATCTGTTGGGCCAGGGCATACCAAATTCCTCCAGTCAGGACCAGAGTTGGCTAGTAATCCAAATGAGCCTTACACATTACCTGTACAGCCAGGGACTCCCCCAAGCTCACACAGCCAGGACCAGAGGTGGCTAATAGCCCAAATGACCTCTATGCTATCTGTATGACTGAGAGCAGGCCAGAGACTGCCTTAAGCTAGTACAGGTAGTCTATTTCTGGAACTCATCTTGGAAAAAATATGGCATGCATCTTAAGTTTCAATGCAATTATACCCCCTTATACACTGCAGATTGTATTACACCAGGAAACTTTTCCCCAAATTATATTGTGTTTAAATATGTTGGCAATAAACTGCCTGGCATCCAACTCTCTAGGAGTTCGACAAGTCAGCCTGAGTTTTCATCCTCACCTTTTCATGGTTCATTTCTCTGCCTACTGTGTGACACCTGAAGGGACCCCCTCAGAGTATATTTATATCTCAGCTAGTTCATAAATACAGAGTAAGTACACAGTATAGCTAACAGTGATACATACCTGCACTTGAAAGCCTTCAGTGTATTAGTCGGAGTTCTAAAGGAACAGAACTGATATGAATATATATATACATATACATATATATATATATATATATATATATATATATATATATATATATAAAGGGGCTTTATTAGGCTGGCTTATAGGATGTGATCTGAATAGTCCAATATTGGTTGTCTCATGATAGTAGTAGCTGTTCGGTCCGTAGGGTTGGGTGTCTCAGCCTGGGGGATTCCTAGAGAGCTCCTAGTCTTTAGTCTACAAGGGAATCCTCAAGAAATCGAATTTAAATCAGCTGCAACAGGATAGCCCAGCTTGCCAGCGAGAGTGAGAGCATGTCCTCCTTCCAGGGCCTTTTCTGTGGGCTCCCTCCAGAAGGTGGCCTGTCATGTGACTCAACCAAACCAACATGAACATGACTAGTGAGCTCACTATCACCCTTCAAAAGACAATGACGGGAGAAGACAAGCAAATAGAAAAAAAAGGTTCCTAGCATCGTCTTGAGGAATGTACCATCATACATTCTTCCCAAGTCCTTGGTCACAGAGCCTATAGAATTTTACTTGACATGAATGAGCACAAGCCAACACAATTTTCTGGTGAGTCCCAGTGTATTCAATTTTTTTTTCTTTTTTTTTAAAGATTTATTTATTATTATATGTAAGTACACTGTAGCTGTCTTTAGACACACCGGAGGAGGGCATCAGATTTCATTGTGAGTGGTTGTGAGCCACCATGTGGTTGCTGGGATTTGAACTCAGGACCTTTGGAAGAGCAGTCAGTGCTCTTACCCGCTGAGCCATCTCTCCAGCCCCCAATTTTTTTTCTTACAGGAAACCTGGACTACTAAATTGGACTGTTTACGTTCCCAAGAAAGCAAAAGATACTGCCCTCTGTCCCTCATAGGCCCTTTACTTAGATTCACACCAACATCCCTGGCCCAGAACACACTGTGTGACTGCCAATGGCCTTGAACTGTGTTCCTTCTGCTTTCACCTCTGGAGAGCTGATATTACATACCTAGCTCTAAGAGTATTTCTTTTTATCTTTTTATTGATTCTTTGTGAATTTCATATCATGTACCCCAATCCCACTCATCTCCCCCTTCCCTTTTTATCTACCCTCTGCCCAAGGAAATAAAAAACTAAAATTAAAAAAACAAAACACCTTATCGTGGAAGCTGTAGTGTGTCACTGTGCTCCACAGTTTCTCGCCCACATAGTGTTCCTCACAAGTGTCCGTTGCAGTGGGTCCCTGGTGGGGTGTGAGGCCTCTGGCTTCTGCTCCACTGTCAATATTGGATCATCACTGAGACTCCTCTCAGAGATCCTGTTGTTGCTTGGTGTCATGGAGAACCTACAGCTTTGGATTGGCAGGACCTGCCCTTTCATGCACCCCAGCAGTTCATCTATGGGGTGGATGTTGGGATGAGCCAACTTAAAGGCCCAGATCTGGGCCTGGCTGGTAGCTGAAATGGTCTATTAGTTGTGATCTTGAAGAGTCAGTTGAAGCTTGCAGTTCAATGGAATGTCCCTCAGTTTCCTCAATGCCTACCTCTATGGTCTAAATATGTTCATATTGAAAAGTTCATGTCTCGAGTTGGCCATGGTGGCACACACCTTTAATCCCAGCACTTGAGAGGTAGAGGCAGATGGAGCTCAGTGAGTTTGAGGTCAACCAGGAATATACAGTTAGACTGTCTCTAAACTTCACACCTTGGAACTTAACTCCCAAGGTGACAGTTACAAATGGGGCCACTAGGCCTGGTAGTGCATGCTATAATCTAGCCTTGGGAGGTAGAGGCAGGAGGATTGGGTATTTAAAGGTCACCCCCGGATATTACATTAGTCAGGATTCTCTGAAGCAGTCCCATTCGTGTCTGTATGCTATCTGGAGAGTTGCTGGTCTTCGTGTTAAAAGGCTGAAATAACTGGCTTCTGCTATCACTGACAGACGGTGGCAGTGTGGCAGTGGCGTTGGCAGCAGCCCTCAACACAAAAAGGCAAGCAGGCAAAAAGCCAAAGATTTTTCTCTCAGAGCTCTTTACGTCAGGGCCACTGGAAGGTGCTGCTCACATACAGGGACTTTTCCACTTCAGTTAACCTAATCAAAATCGCTCACAGCCTGCCAGAGGCTTGTCTCATTGCTGATTCTTGGGAGCGGAGAAACCCATCCAATGCTGAATTTCCCAAATGCCTAAATTTTGTACCTCCCAGCTTCTAGAACTGTGTGGACTATGTTTCTGTTGTTTATAAATTACCCAGTCTAAGTCATTTTATTATAGCATCCCAAAGTGGCTGTGACAGCTATGTTGAAGGTGCTCCTTTTTGGCAGGCACACAATGGAAGAGATGTACCTCTAGGGTATTGTGTTAGGAAGCACGTGGTCTCTGTGTGACTCTTTATGATGCTACAGTTGTGGTCGCAAAATTTCTCCCCTGTAAAGTCAGGGTTTCCCCCCTTGGCAAGTTAACAAGCAATTTGTGGGAAGATACTTTGAGACCATGTAAATGTCTCATTAGCTATTTAACCCTCGCCTGTTAACATCCATCGATGAGTCTGAGCAGAGTCAAGCATTAATGATAACAATGTTTTACTTCTTAAGAGTTTCTGTCTCCTAATAAAAAACACTAAACATCAAAAATGTGTTTCATTACATTTGCCCTGGAATACTGGCCAGTGTTCTTGCTTTGTTTGTTTGTTTGTTTTTGCTTTTAATGTTAACTGTTTCTGAATTATGGTTCTATAGAAAAAAAATGGGACATTTAGGAGTTGAGTAATTTAGGAACCTTTTTTTTTTTTTTCTATCTCTGGTGCTGACTTCCTTGGACTATTTGCTCATCATTTCTACCAAAGGGAATAAATAGCACTGTGCCTCATGAGGCTGGATGAATAAAACAATAGGCCATTATATTGGCTCTGCTATTTTCAGTCACTGCTGAAAGCAATTTTCGAGCCATCTGTGGCCCTGATACTTATCTCTCTCATTCTTTACTCTTTCTCTCATGTGTGTACAGTGGCCAAAGGCCGGGTGCTACTCTTGAATATGCCAGGAGCTACAAAGACAAGGATTTTAGTTTGGCATGCTATACCTCAGTTTGCCCAGTGGCCCCTTGTCTGCTCACCTAGTCAGGGTCCCTCCGTGCAATGAAATGGCAGAAGGAAATCGGTTGTGCTCAGCCCCCGTGAAACCCAACATTTTACACATACTGCTTTTCATCTTATGCACAGGTACACACCACCTGGTCCTGTCAACCGTGAGCCCAGCAGAAGGTACAGTTTTCCTCCACATCCTCTCTGCTTAGGGCCCACGTTGGAGGATTTTATTGCAGGGGAGGCAGAATTTTCTGCTCACCAAATAAGGTCCTAAGACTGAAGTTGACCTGAGAGACTAACAGGAGAAAGGCATACAAATTTAATGAGAGTTACATGACCTACAAGGAGTTGGCAGGACCAGCGTGCTTTTGTATTAGGTTGAACAAAGACAGGCACTTGTAGAAAAGTCAGTCGGTAAGAGGACAAAGGAAAGTGATGGGTATTTTAACAAGGTCTGGATGCACAGGATTCTCTCCACTAAAAATTGTCTCTTTTGCTACACAGACAGTGTCTTTATGTGGGACAGTTCACCTGCATTCTGAAAAAAACTGAATCTGCTGTGTGTCAGGCACTTTGAAATGAAAGTAATCCCTTGGCCTAAGTGGCACATTTTGGGATGGCATATGACTGCCACAGCAGTTGGTTAGTGCTTGCTCTTACTACCTACTCTTTGCACCAGAAATAAAAACTTAACCTTTCAGTGAGACAATCAACTACTATTTTACATCTCAGGAAGATGTATATATAGAAACAGGATTTGGGGGCTGGAGAGATGGCTCAGCACCATTAAAGCACTGACTGTTCTTCCAGAGGTCCTGAGTTCAAATCCCAGCAACCACATGGTGGCTCACAGCCACCTGTAATGAGATCTGATGCTCTCTTCTCGTGTATCTGAAGACAGTGACAGTGTACTCATATATAATCAATAAATCTTAAAAACAAAATACCCCACAGAATTTTGACTTTAAAAAACGTTTGTGGGCACTGGGGATGGAACCAAAGCCTTGTACTTGCTAAACAAACACTCTCAGCACTAAAACTTTTTACCCCCCCCCAAAAAAAAGATTCTATGCTTATTGGCTGGGAAAATAGCCCAGTTATTAAAGTATTTGGCTTGCAAGCATGGGGACCTGAGTTAGATAGAGTCCCAGAACCCACATTAAAAGGCAAGGTACTCCCAGTGTTTAAGAACATGTTCTCAGCCAGCGTGGTGGCACAAGCCTTTAATCCAGCACTCGGGAGGCACAGGCGGGTGGATTTCTGAGTTCAAGGCCAGCCTAGTCTACAAAGTGAGTTCCAGGACAGCCAGGGCTATAACAGAGAAACCCTGTCTCGGAAAAAAAAAAAAAAAAGAATGTTCTCCAGCTAGTGTGGTGGTCACACCCCTTAGGTGAGCACTCAGGAGGCAGAGCAGGTAGATCTCTGTGAGTTCAAGGCCAGCCTGATCAACATAGTGAGTTCCAGTACAGCCAGGGCTATTTAGAGAGACATTTTCTCAAAAGAAAGAAAAAGAAAAAAGAAAAGAATCAGAGTTTAATCCCTGGTACCCGTGTCGGACAAATTGCAATGGCCTTGACTCCAGCTCCTGGGTGCACACAGACATACATATACATAACTAAATATGGTATCTTTCTTTTGAAAAAGCAAAGCTTAGTGGTACATATTTGTAATTCTATTGTTGGGGAAGAAAGAGCAGGAAAATCCAGGTTTGCCAGCCTAGACTAACTGATGAGACAGACCAGACCAGTGAGAGATTCCATCTCAATTAAAAAAAAAAAAAAAAGTAAGCCGGGCAGTGGTGGTGTACGCCTTTAATAATCCCAGCACTTGGGAGGCAGAGGCAGAGGCAGGCAGATTCCTTAGTTGGAGGCCAGCCTGGTTCCAGGACAGCCAGGGCTATACAGAGAAACCCTGTCTCCAAAAACAAAAAACAAAACAAAACAAACAAACAAAAAGTAGTTGGCCCCTTAAGAACAACACCCAAGAGAGACTTGAGGTCCCAGGGAATGAGGAGGTCAGGTAGGATGGGGTTGGGGTAGGGACCTCTTGGAGGCAGGGATGGGGAGGGAGGAATGGAATGAGGAACTGTCAGAGGATGGACCAGGACAGGGATAATCTTAAAGGGACTGGAGAGATGGCTCAGTGGTTAAGAGCACTGACTGCTCTTTGGAAGGTTCTGAGTTCAAATCCCAGCAACCACATGGTGGCTCACAACCATCAGTAATGAGATCTCACCCCCTCTTCTGGTGTGTCTGAAGACAGCTACAGTGTACTTATATAGAATAATAAATAAATCTTTGGGCCAGGGTGAGTGAGGCTGGAGCAAGCAGAGGTTCTGAGTTCAATTTCCAGCAACCACATGGTTCACAACCATCTGTACAACTACAGGGTACTAACATACATTAAAATAAATAAATAAAAAAAGATTAAAGAACAATAATAATTTTTTTAAAATTAAAAAAAAAGAAAAAGAAAAAAACCTTTAAAAAAGAACTTTTAAAAAAGAACACCACCCAAGGTTGTCGTTAGCTCCCTACGTGTATGTATGTGTGCATGCAACCCGGTTGGAGAAGATGGGAAAGGAAGAAATACAAAAGCTTATACAAAGGAAAGAAAGAAAACCTAAAACCCCAACATTCTGTTTTGGGGCAAAAGTGCAAGGCCTACTCACCAAGACCAGAGTCCAATGTGCAAGTCTTTTTAAGCTCACTGGAGAGAAACAGTTCTCATAGAGCACCCTGCCTGCTTTCTGCAGGGAGCTTTTAAAGGCACAAACGCTATCCTGGTTGGCAACTGCAGGGGAAGTAGCTTGAGGAAGCAAACAGCAGCAGTTAGCTGGGGCATCCTCACCTCACGTTTCTGGAGCAGGGTTGGGTCATTTTTTTTAGGGTACTTTCCCAAGGGAGTCTTGAGAGGTGTCAGCTCTGGATCAGACCTAACATGACTATGACAGGGACAACATGGAGGAACCTTGGCCCTGTCACATACTCAGGACTCTGGGACAGAAGGATTCTGACTTTTAAGCCAGCTTGGGCTATATAGTGATACCTTATCTCAAAAGAAAAGAGTACACAGACCTTCTGATATACTCTTGGTTCTGACACCAGTGTCAGCTTGTATCAGGGAATGACCCAGGACTTAAGTCCTTTCAGGGACTTAGATGGGACAGAGTTGAAGGAGCTGGAGAAGTAATTGTGTCTGAAAGGCAATTTGGAAGATTAGAGGAAGCACCACACAGACAACCTGAGAAGCCAGAGTAGAGCCCAAGGAAGAAGTCTTAGTCACTGTTTTAGTACTATGAAGAGACACCAGGATCATGGCAACTCTTATAAAGGAAAGTATTTAAGGGGTCATTAATTAGTTCATTATCATATCAGGGAACATGAGAGCAGGCGTGGGACCAGAGAAATAACTTGAAAGGTCTATCCTGATCTGTAAGCCAAGAGAGAGACTGGGTCTGCCATGGGCTTTTAAATCTTAAAACTGACCCTCAGTGACACACTTTCTTTAACAAGGCCACACCTCCTGTCTTAGGGTGTCTATTCCTGCACAAACATCATGACAAAGAAGCAAGTTAGAGATGAAAGGGTTTATTCAGCTTACACTTTCCACATTGCTGTTGATCACCAAAGGAGGTCAGGACAGGAACTCAAGCAGGTCAGGAAGCAGGAGCTGATGCAGAGGCCATGGAGGGATGTTCTTTACTGGCTTGCCTCACCTGGCTTGCTCAGCCTGCTCTCTTATAGAACCAAGACTACCAGCCCAGAGATGGTTCCACCCACAAGGGGACCTTCCCCCTTGATCACTAATTGAGAAAATGCCTTACAGCTGGATTTCATGGAGGCATTTCCTCAAGGGAGACTCCTTTCTCTGTGATAACTCCAGCCTGTGTCAAGTTGACACACAAAACCAGCCAGTACACCTAATTCTAACCCTAAGTATTTCCACTCCCTAACGACTAAGCATTCAATTATACGAGCCTATGAAGGCCATTTGCAGAGGGCATGGGAGACTAGAGCACTGCTGGCTGGAAAGAGTCACAATCAGGAAGAAGGGCTGGACATAGGGTGAAGAATGCAAACAAACTGGAACCTGCCTCACTCACCCCTGCCTTTAACTATGGCTACTGTAATAGACCTGGCAGGAATAACTATAAAGAGACGCTTTCGCCTTCAGACTATTAAAACACTGGAACCCAAGAAATTGGAATTTCCACCAGGATTCTCACAATCAGATAAGTCTAGGCTAGCCTGAGAGATTTGTCTCCCTGGCAAAGAGATTTACAGCCTTCCAGAGGCAAGTATTGGTCAGTGGTGGCTACTACCACATCTTGACTGGTAATGGTCGTGTATGTGTATTCAAAACCTGGCTCTCTATTTAAATTTTAATCTCACCTTGAGACCCCCATAATGGACTGGAGAGGGTCAGCAGATCTCTTGGTTCTCTTCACAGCATAACCATGTTGAAAAAATTTCTCTTTTCTGCTTTTTTCCTATTAATTTGATTTCTTGCGGATGAGGGGCCAAAACCTGGCTTCTCAGAGTTCAGACTGTGCGTGACTCTAATTGGTTTACTAAAGGTGGGTAGGCAAACTTGGCTTCTCGGAGCTCAGAGTGTGCTCCCATGTTTGCTAGATCTACTTTCTTCCGACATTACAAATCTTTCCCAGTGATCTCTACAAACATGAGGACTCTGAGAAACATCCTTTCTAGCTTACCTAAGTCAGTCAGAACAAACTATGACAATTCATTTAAACAGTTTGTTTTGTGTTTCTTTTTTTTTTTCTTGAGACAGGGTTTCTCTGTGTAGCCCTGGCTGTCCTAGAACTCACTCTGTAGACCAGGCTGGCCTATGAACTCAGAAATCCACCTGCCTCTGACTCCGGAGTGCTGGGATTAAAGGCATACGCCACCACGCCCGGCAACAGTTTGTTTTATTCTTTTCATGATGTGTGTGTGCACATGTAACTGTATATTTGTATATCAATGTGTGCATATACATATGTATGTGTTCCACAGCTACATTACTATTCTCTCTGGGTCTTTTGGTGGAAGTAGGCTCCTTCTGATTGACTTCTTAATCCTTCTGTGCCCGTTTCCTTAAACAAAGATGACATCTACTATGACCATTTGTCCTGTTTAGGAAGCATAACATGGATACAATCTTTAGCATTGTCCGCTGTCCCAGCAATATCCTTTATGACATTTATTTCTTCAGTACACAGTCTAGTTGTGCGTCAGGCAGAGAGTTCTAGAACAGTTAGTTCCTCGACTTGCTTTTGTATTTCATGCCATTAGGTATTTTGTTTTGTTTTCCTTTTGTTTGTTTGTTTGTTTTTGAGGCACCATTTCTCTGGGCAACAGAGGCCTGGCTGTCTAGAACTCACTTTGTAGGCCACACTGGCACCAAAGATTCATCTGCCTCTGCCTCCAGTGTCTGGGATTAATGGTACCCCAGCAGCCACTGATGTTTTTGAAGAATACAGTTGCCTCACAAAATGTTTCTTGGTTGGGTTTTGTCTGGTGTTTCATCAACATTACATTCAGATTGTATGGTTCCATTTAAAATACTGTCCCCAGAGCACTGTGTCCCCTGTGTCCCCAGAGCACCACATATAGAAAGAAGCACAGCTTGTCTCTCTTCCAGAATGTGCCTTTTCAAAATTATACTTATTTGGTGGAGGAGCACAGGCCATGCAGATAGCAAATTAACAGGAGTCAGTTCATTCTTTCCACAGGAATCAAATGGGCAACAAGTGCCTTTACCCACTGAACCATCTCACCACCCCCAGAAGGCACCCTTTGATCACCCAGTTAGGAACTGTTCAGCAGCTAGATACTTTCAAACTGGAAGCATTCTGCTCCTTACCATAGGGTTAGCATTCATCAGTAACTTTGTCCAAATCAATGCGCTCATGAACTGTCTTTCAACTCGACCAGCACCTCAATGTACAAACCAGCCAGCATTTATTTAACTGTAAGGCAGACTCTGTCTTCTCTCCCTCTTTGGTTACCTATTTATCATCAGTATAGAATCAGAGATTCTCACTTTATCCACTGGGTTATGATCTTGCACTAGCCTCTTAATTTTAATGCACAGACTGGCCCAGCATTGGACAGTATGTCCCCCTGAGGTCAACTCTCAGAGTGCAATTCCTTCCCTTATTTACTTTATCCTGTCCATTTTCACACCTTATAGGATCTAACTTGGCTATTTGAGTTAGTTCTGTTTTCTGCTTTTTCCTTCCGGGTTTGTTTGGGGTGTTGCTTTCTTACCCCTCCTCCCCCGACACACACACACTTTTTTTTTTTGCACCAGATCTCATAGGGCATGTCTTTAATCCTAGAACTTGGGAAGCAGAGGTAGGTGGATCTCTGTGAATTAGAGGCTAGCCTAGTCTACATTGTGAGTTCTAGACCAGTCAGGGCTGCAGAGGAAAACTCTGTCTCAAAAGGAGGAGGAGGGAGAGGAGGAAGAAGAAGAAAAAAAGTAAAAAGGTGATGCCCTCCTTTAATCCCAGCACTTAAGCTGCAGAAGCAGGCACATCTCTAAGTTTGAGAGCAGCCTGATCTATGGAGCAAGCAAGCTCTAGGACAACCAGGGCTATACAGAGAAACCCTTTCTCAAAAGCAAACAAATAAGAAGGGAGCATTGTCTTTTGAAACCTTAGAGCCCACTCCTAGTTACATACCATTTCCAACAATGGCACACCTACTTCAACTGGGCCACACTCCCTAATCATTTCAAACAGTTTATCAACTAGAGATTAAGCCTATGGGGGCCATTGTCCTTCAAACCACCACAGAGATAGTTATATGTAGCCCAAACTGGCCTCAAACTTAGTTTCTTTTCTGGTGTTATAAACACAATGACCAAAAGTGACTTATAGAAGGAAAAGTGTATTTGGGCTTATAGTTCCAAGTGAATAAGAGTCCATCATTGTGGGGAGGCATGGCAACAGGCAGGCATGGCAGCCAGAGCAAGAAACCAAGAAATCGAATCCTCAAGTGAAAGCATGAAGCAGAGATAGTGAACTGGAAGTGAGATGAGGCAATGTAATCTCTGCCCAAAGGAGTGTATTTCCTCTAGCAAGGCCATACCACCCAAACCTTCCCAAACAGTGCCACTAAGGGCCAAGTATTCTAATGCCTGAGCTTCTGAGGTATCTCATTCAAACATGACATTCCACTCCTTGGAGCATATAAGCTTGCCACATAATGAGGCAAAATGCATTTAGTCCAACTTCAAAAGTCCCCATAATCTTTCACAGTCTCAATACTGCTTAAAAGTACAAGGTCTCTTTTGGAACTCAAGGCACTTTTTAAAATAGATTTATTTTTTTATGTATGTGAGTACACTGTAGCTGTCTTCAGACATAGCAGAAGAGGGCATGAGATCTCATTATAGATGGTTGTGAGTCACCATGTGGTTGCTGAGACTTGAACTCAGAACCTCTGGAAGAGCAGTCAATGTTCTTAACCACTGAGGCATCTCTCCAGCCCTCAAGGCAATCTCTTAACTGTAGCAAATTGCATACTTCCAACATAAATGGCAGAGAAGATATCATTCCAAAAGAGAGGACTTGGTGGATGGCATTGTGAGGAAATACTGAACCAAAATAAGACTAGAACCCAGCAAGGCAAATACCAAATGTCAAGTAGCAAAGGATTTAAATGACTTTACCCCTCCAGCTTTGTTGCCTATAGAATACATCTCTCTATTGAGCTGGATCCACTTCCTATATGCAGCTCTCCTTGGCAGAGGTCTCAAAAGGCTGGCTTCTCCAGCATCTTGGGTCTCTATTACAATCCAGGTGTAGGCATATAGTTTTTAAAGCCTACTTTAATAAAGGTTCAACTTCCCCTCTAGCCTACCACCCACCAGAGGTAGTGGGAAAGAAAGGTTATTAGAATACAGGGGAAGTGGACCTGTTTAGTTCTTTAGGGTGACTCCAATTTTTGTTATTCTCAGTCCAGTCCAGTAGCAAACATGAAACGCAAATCAGCAGCTGCATCCCAGTCTACTTGACAGACACCACACACAAATCAGCAAGGGTAATTCAATCTGGAAGAACCCGAGAGGCGTAGCAACTGGCGCATTTTGGGAAGCACAAGAAGCTGCAGGAACACATGAATGTCATCAGGGAAGACTAGCAAGGGGGAGCAAGGCAAACCAATGATTGAGCCACCACTGTCTGTGGGGTCTTATTTATAGTCTTTCTAAACATCATGTTTGCTATAGCAAACATCTTTTCACCTGTGTCTGCTTCAGGAAAACATTCTTTCATGTGAATGCTTTAGCAAAACATCATCTAACAAAGAAACCAGGTTTCCACTTTACCCTTGTTTCACTCTCATGCTTCATTCAATGGTCTCACAGGGCCTCCCCACCCAAAGAGGACAAAGACATGGCCCCTACACTCTTGCATTTCTCATGATTCCAAAGGCAGCAGCTTATTATGGACACTGATCCCCTAAGATCACATTAGCAGCACCCCCTTTTTATTCTGTTGGCCTTCACAAGATGGAAGCTTAGTTGGATGAGGTATTGCCCTGAAGGCACTCTACTCCCCTTTCCAGAGGAAAACTGGAGGCATCTCTTTAACTGTACGGGCCCCCTTAACATTTAGATCCTTCTTTTTCAACACTTGCTTTGGTTCTAGCATTAAGCTTCCTAGTGTTTTTCTTTTTCCTCTCTCCAATTTATACATTTTGTATTTCTTTCTGCCCCATTTGTTAATTTTGATTGTAGACCAGCATAAATGTTATCAATAACAACCATACCACAGATTCAATGTTATGTCTTGAAATTTCCTCCACCAAAGAAATTAGTCCATTAGCCTTAGGCAAGTTCTTAAGATAAGGGCAGAAGGAAGCTAGATTATTTGCTCAGATATCTCTAGTCCAGTAGCCATTAAAGTATTTACTTGTACTATCTTCTAGGCTCTCAGTTGTATGCATCGTGATATATTTTCTGAAAATATCTGTCTTCAGAGACTGAACCTTTTCCAGATCTTGCAGCTAAGTTAAGAATATGCCTTGAGATCATTTAAGACTATGTACTTCACCTGCTCTCCTTCTGTGTACTTAGCCTAGTTAAGTGTAACCTGCCTTAAGAACAATGTGACCAACCTGACTGTACCTTGGATTTCCTATGCCATCAGCTTTTACAACCTAAGCTAAATGTATAGCTTTCATTTTAAATTATGTATTTTATGCCCCTGATCCAGAATACTGTTTCTGTGTGCTTGTATGTTGTAGTAATTGTTTTCTGAAAGCAACCTTAAACAAAAACAATATTCTCTATAAATTTTGGAAGCAATATATGGGTATAGGTTAATTACATGTATGTGGTTTGGCATGTTATTCTGGGTCAGGTGCAGTCAGTAAAGTGACTTCTTCCATTGAAAAACTCTTAAAGATATCTGTATAGTTGACTCTAGCTGTATATGTATCAAAAGATGGCCTAGTCGGCCGTCACTTGAAAGAGAGGCCCATTGGACACGCAAACTGTATATGCCCCAGTACAGGGGAACGCCAGGGCCAAAAAAATGGGAATGGGTGGGTAGGGAAGTGGGGGGGAGGGTATGGAGGACTTTTGGGATAGCATTGGAAATGTAATTGAGGAAAATATGTAATAAAAAATATTAAAAAAAGATATCTGTATAGAATCCATCACTCCTTTTCCAACTCGTGTTTTCCACACTGTTCCATAAATACAGAGCAAAAACCTATGTTAAAGACATACACAGGCTCAATAGACACATAGGCACAACACACAGACAGATCAGACAGGCAACAGGGACAGACAGATCAATACATACACAATAGACATACTATAGACAGGCTAGTAACCACAAACTACAGATAGACAAAAGACACAGGGAGAGAAGTAGAAAATTCAAATTTGGGGTCACTCTAGGTTTAAGCAGATCAAGAGGCAGTTGCCTTTTTTTAAAATTCCTCAATATGACATTGACACATTTTGGTGGCCCCTCTGGGACTTCTTTAATACATTAACTAGAGGGCTGGAGAGATGGCTCAGTGGTTAAGAGCACTGACTGCTTTTCCAGAGGTCCTGAGTTCAAATCCCAGCAACCACATGTTGACTTACAATCACCTGTAATGAGATCTGATGCCCTCTTCTGGTGTGTCTGAAGAGAGTGACATTGTATTCACATATATAAAATAAATAAAAAATAAATCTTTAAAAAAATACATTAAAAGCCGGGCGTGGTGGTGCACTCCTTTAATCCCAGCACTCAGGAGGCAGAGGCAGGCGGGATTTCTGAGATCAGGGCCAGCCTGGTCTACAAAGTGAGCTCCAGGACAGCCAGGGCTATACAGAGAAACCCTGTCTTGAAAAACCAAAAAAAAAAAAAAAATACATTAAAGCAAGGATGGCCTTCTAAGTTCTGCTTACAGCCTTCAACTGTTTTAGGGATGAGATTTCCAAAGTCTTCCATATAAAAAACATCCTGAAGAAAATGGACATATTTTCATGCATTTGTGGGTTTCATGTCCCTACAAAAGGTATGTTGAGGTTATGTCAATGTAACTTCTTTTTGGGCACTGGGTCACTGTGGTGTCATTTACCAAGATAAAGTCATTCTTGACTATTATGTGACAGGAAGAATTTCTTTTCCGGACTAGTCTATTTGGAGTTCTGTAGGCTTCTTTTATGTTCATGGGCATCTCTTTCTTTAGATTTGGGAAGCTTTCTTCTATAATTTTGTTGAAGATATTTACTGGCCCTTTAAGTTGGAATTCTTCAATCTCTTCTATACCTATTATCCTTAGGTTTGGTCTTCTCATTGTGTCCTGGATTTCCTGGATGTTTTGGGTTAGGAGCTTTTTGCATTTTGCATTTTCTTTCACTGTTGTGTCAATGTTTTCTATAGTATCTTCTGTACCTAAGATTCTCAGTTTTATCTCTTGCATTCTATTGGTGATGCTTGCATCTATGACTCCTGATCTCTTTCCTAGGTTTTCTATCTCCAGGGCTGTCTCCCTTTGTGATTTCTTTATTGTTTCTATTTCCATTTTTAGATCCTGGATGGTTTTGCTCAATTCCTACACCTATTTCGTTGTGTTTTCCTGTAATTCTTCAAGAGGTTTTTGTGTTTCCTCTTTAAGATCTTCTACCTGTTTACCTGTGTTCACCTGTATTTCTTTAAGGGAGTTATTTATGTTCTTCTTAATGTCCTCTATTGTGAGATGTGATTTTAAATCAGAGTCTTGCTTTTCTAGTGTGTTGGGTATCCAGGGCTCACTGTGTTGGAAGAACTGGGTTCTGATGATGCCAAGTAGCCTTGGTCTCTGTTGCTTATGTTCTTGCCCTTGCCTCTCGCCATCTGATTATCTCTGGTGTTAGCTGGTCTTGCTGTCTCTGACTGTGTCTTGTCCCTCCTGGAAGCCTGTGTGTCAGTACTCATGGGAGACCAGTTCTCTCCTGGCAGGATCTGGGTATGGAGAGCTGTGGCACAGGGTCAGCTTCAGGTGCAGATGGAAACCAGAAGTGATAAAGTCATTCTTAAGTAGATATAACTGTAATTCAAAGGCACTTGTTCTCTTAAAGAATTCTGCTTTAAGCCTATAATATAGAAATGCTGCCTGAGTCTCCAACATTCTTGTCTGTCTTAATAATCCATGCAAGAACTATAAATTCTTTAAAGAAAATGTGTAGGCATATAGAATCCTAAGTTTTAGAGACTTTTTTTTCATATGCTCAAGGCCATACTTTCTTTCTATCTATCTATCTATCTATCTATCTATCTATCTATCTATCTATCTATCTATTGATCGATCAATCGATCGATCTATTTGCAGTGCTGTGGCGCAAACCCACAGTCTTGAACATGCTGGGGAACTGCTTACCACTGAGCCACATCTTTTCATTTTAAGTGTGTTTCAGTTCAGCGGTTTAAAACACTGGCTGTTCTTGCAGAGGGGTCCCTTTCATTCCCAGCATCCCTGTGGCAGTTCATAATTATCTGTAACTTCAGTTCCAGGGGAATCCCACATCCTCTTCTGGCCTCTGTGGGCACTGCATACATGCAGTATGTAGACGTACATTCAGGCAAAACACCCATACACAGAAAATAATAATACCTCAAAAAGGAACATTTCAGTTGAAATCTTTTTCATACACGTTAGCTAGGCTAGTTAGAAAATTCTTGTCTTGCCTTTTTCCTGGTGTCTTTTGATAATACTGTTCTACTCTTCCAATCTAAGTCTCAAGCCAGCCAAATGTGCTTATTTATGAAAATAATCTGACCACTTGTCTGGATTTGTATGAGTACTAGGATGAAATGGGCCTCACTCATGCTAAGGAGATCATCTGCCACCAAGCCACACTCCTAACTCTTGCCTAGAGTTTGTCTTTAAAGTCTAAATTGGGGGATGTAAATGGACTTGCCATGCAAGCCTGACAACTTGAGTTAGATCCCAGGACTCTATAGTAGAAGCAGGGAGCCTACTTCCAAAAGTTGCCCCCAGTTCCAGGACAGTCTATACGGAGAAACCCTGATAATGATAATAATAATAATAATAATAATAATAATAATAAATAAAAAAAGTATAAGTACAAAATGAAGAAAAAAAACTGTATCAAAGTATGCCTCACAGCTAACTGATACAGGTCAGTTCTCCAGGTTCCTAAGGGACCCTTTTGAGATGTAATTCTCTTATTTCTAGGATGTTTTCTTGAATTAGTCTCTGGAAATTAGCTCTCTCCTGTTATTTCTCGTTGGTGATTTTGTGCAGTTTTCGTTTCCATTTCATTTTCCTCGAATCCTCTTTACTTCTTTGTGTCTAGTTCTTCTCTAATTCCCACTCTAGTCACCATTCTTTCTTACATTTCATTAAAATGTCTTCTTAGCGAATGGCTTGCGATTTCTTCACTGCCGAGGAGGTAGTTGTCCGTTACTTTCTTTCCTGAGTTCTCCCCACCTGCCCTTCCCCTTTTTTTGTCCCTTTCTATTCTTAGACTTTAATTTGCAATTTACGGTTTTTAAAGGGCCAGGTATAGTGGCGCATGTCTTTAATCCCAGCACTTGGGAGGTGGAGGTAGGCAGATGAGTCTTAGGCCATCTTGGTCTACACAATGAGTTCCAGGCAAGCCAATAAACTGTCTCACATAGTGAGACACGGGGTTTTTAGTTGTTTTGTTTTGTTTTGGTTTTTTTTTGAGATTTAAAAAATATTTTATTTGTATTTGTGTTATCTGTGTGGCATGTGAGTATGGGTGCTCTTGCAGGCCAGCAGAAGGTGTTGGATCCCCTGGGACTGTTCTTACAGACTGTTGTGAACTGCTATGTAGGTGCTCAGATTTGAATCTGTGCTGCCTGGAAGAGCAGCCCAATCCTCCAAATGGGGATGAACTCAACTCAGGTCTTTTGGAAGGGCAGCGACCATAGTTAACCTCTGGGCCCTCTCTCCAGCTCCACAAATTACTGTGTGTGCCCTCAGGGACTAGAAGAGGGAATTAGGTCTCCTGAAGATGAATTTACAATTACAAGCTACTTGATGCGGGTTCTGGGAACCAAACCCCTAACTGCTGAGCCATCTCTCCCACCTTATCATATATTTTTAATATTAAGTAGCTACTTCTTCATCGTTTGTACTTGTTTGGGGTTTGCTTGTTTGTTTTGTGACAGGATCTCGCTGGGTAGCTTGGGCTGGCCTGGAATACAAACTGTAGAGTAGGCCTGGCTTTGAATATGCAGTCATCCTGTCTTTGCCTTCCAAGTGCTAGCGTTACACATGTGCACCATCATACCAGACATGTTCTCCTTTTTAATCACTTCTTATTAGTGTGTGGATGGGGGTGAAGGGGAGGTAGGTATGGGCCCCAGCCATGAGCGAGGAGGTCAGAGAACAACTTGTGCAGTCAGTTTCCCCCTTCTACCTTCACATGCATCCCAGGGATTGAACTCAAGTCACAAGGTTTCCCCACTTTCCCCACTGAGCCAACGTGACAGCCCTACTGCTTTTCTTCCTGATAGAGCAATACATGGGTTTCACCTCCCTGATTCTCTTGCCTTCTGCAAACAGCTTCTAGTTGAGAAGGTTGTACTTTCTTCTCCTCCTCGAGGAGATAGACTTCATGTGAGATGAGGTGACGGGAGAACAGGACAGGCTGGGGATCAACTGGGACAGTCCTTGGACACACTCTGGTAAAAGACCAGTCTTTTTTATTTAAATTGTATTTTGTTTATATGGATGTTTTGCCTCCAAATGTCTGTATACCGCATGTGTACCCAGTGCCCATGGAGGTGAGAAGAGCCAGTGGTCCTAACTACTGAGCCATCTTTCTAGCTCCAAGGACCAATTGGTTTATTCTTAACTTCAAATCCAAGGTACACCAATATTTTGGTAAAATACAATAAAATTGATTACTTTGCTGAAATCTTAAAAATAACATAAAACATAAGCTCAATTATTTTCTTATACTTAAAGAGATACTGTTGCATTTTAAATAAATGTAATTAGAAGAAACATAAAAACCTGTGGCTGTGAAAGGGAAGAAAGGAGACTGACAGATGACCAGCGGGCTGGGGGGATAGCATGAGGGTCTGAGTTTGAGCCACAGAACCCACGTAAAGCCAGAAGTCAGAAGCAGAGCCAGGTGGATCTCTGGGGTTTGCTAGTCAGCTAGCCTAGCTCAGTCGTAAGCTTCACACCAAGGAGAGACTCTGCCTCAAAACACCGAGATGGAGGACACTAGAGGAAAGAGCGTTGACTTCTGGACCACACACACACACACACACACACACACACACACACACTATTCATAGCTTTTCCACCCTACACATACAACTAAACAGGAGTCAGAGTAGTTTCACCATATTAAATGCCCATATGCTCACTGTGATCAAAACCGGTGTATAGCACTAAACTTTTTATAGTGGCAATTATTAAGCTTGTTGATTCTTTTTTTTTTTTTTCGGTTTTTCAAGACAGGGTTTCTCTGTATAGCCCTGGCTGCCCTGGAACTCACTCTGTAGACCAGGCTGGCCTCGAACTCAGAAATTTGCCTGCCTCTGCCTCCTGAGTGCTGGGATTAAAGGCGTGCACCACCACACCCTGTTGGTGGCAAACCTATTTAAAACACCCCACCCAGTAAAACACATATTTATATATTCTTGAACACATATATGCATTCTCTCTCCTTTCCTCCCTGCCTCCCTCCCACTATTCCCATCCCCCAACAGTTGGAGTTAAGCAAGTTGCCATGGCACACAACTGTAATCCTAGCATTCAGAAGATGATGGTGGAAGGGTCATAGATTTGATACTAGCTTGGGCTAAAAGGTGAGTTTCAGGACAGCCTAGACTATATACAGACCCTGCCTCAAACATTGTAAGTGGTACGTGCCTTTACTCCTAGCATTCAGGAGGCAGAGGCTGAAGGAACAATCTCTGTGAGTCCAAGGCTAGCCTGATCTACAAAGCAAGTTCCATGACAGCCAGGACTACATAGAGAGACCCAGTCTCAAAACAAAACAAAAGTTAGAGTTAAATATACATTTTGAATTTTACGTAATTGTGGACATAGTTGGCAAATGGCCTTTAACTTAACTCATTTGCCTTAATAACATGGCTTCATTGTGTGTGACTAGGTTATATAAGGTCACTCTGTATATGAATCACTGCAAGCTTTACAACAACCAAACTCGTTCAACAAGTCTATTGTTTTGCTTGGAAATCACAGATTGTCAAAATGTCAAACTGTTATAGCAGGAGTGGTGGCACATGCCTGCAATCCTGGCATTAAGAGCCTGACAGAGGAGGCTAAAGAGTTTGAAGACAGCCTAGATTACATAGCAAGGTTTAGACCAGCATGGTAGCCCATCAGGGATATTCAGGGTAGTGTGTCTGTACACAACTTCTAAATACTAGCTCCATTATTCCATTGTTTTTTTTTTTTAACTTACCCACTGTGCCAGTCCATTTTGAGTAGACTCCTAGTCTAGAAGTCGCCTTCTGTCTTCAGGGATAGAGATGTGTCAGTGACATGAGAACTATTGGAAGTGTCAGTAGAGATTAAAGAGAACATGAAGGAGTTGCAGACAAAAAATGCTGTAAAACAGAAATGTGACCTTGTCTCTTAAAGCAACACGAATGTGCCTCCCTGAAAGACCACCGAAAGAAGACCCTCACTCAAGTCCCGGGATAATAGCGGACCCCCAAGAACTCAAGAGAGACCAAGCTTGATGCAAACCACATGAGGCTTTATTCAGGGAAAGCCAGAGCTCTGGGGACGACTCATATCCCACGCAGGGGTAGAGGAGTCGACCCCAAGGGGAAAGGGGTCCCAGTTTTTATAGGCCCTCAGGGGGGAAAGGAGAAGGGGGAGATTAGGGGATTTCCAGATCTAAACAATGTGTATTCTCAAGAAATGGGTATGGGAGGGGTACAAGGAAAGAGTCTGGTGCAGGTGTAGCAACTCAGGATTGGCCCGGCTGTGGTTGCTGGGGAGATTTTCTGACTCTCAGCAACCAATATCACAAACACCTGGCAATGGGCTTCATCAGTGGGCACACACCTGGGTTCAAGGAGCGGCCAGAGCATTGTGCACCTCTATTTTTCTAAATCAGTGAACCTAGTTCTGCTAACAATGAAATCTATTTTGCCAATTTCAGGGCTTCTGTGACCTTTTACATTCTGTCAGGATCTTTCATCCCTACCTCCTCATTTTGGGTGGAAGGTTCATTTCCAACTGATAGATAGCACTTTTGCTTTTTTAGCCCTTCCCCTCACCCTCCCAAGTCTTTCTCCCCAAGATATGCCTATGGTTAACTTGAAAACTCAAGAAGCCAAAAATTCACACTGGGAAAAAGACTTTTTTTTCCGAGACAGGGTTTCTCTGTGTAGCCCTGGCTGTCCTGGAACTCACTCTGTAGACCAGGCTGGCCTCGAACTCAGAAATCCACCTGCCTCTACCTCCCGAGTGCTGGGATTAAAGGCGTGCGCCACCACGCCTGGCAAGACATCATCTTTAACAAATGGTGCTGGTCAACCTAGACGTCTGCATGTAGATGAATGCAAATAGATCCATACTTATCTCCTGCACAAAACTCAAATACAGAGGGATCAAGGGTCTCAACCGAAATCCAGGTACAGTGAACCTGATACAAGAGAAAGTGGGGAATAGCCTTGAACTCATTGGTACAGGAGACAACTTCCTGAACTGGTAGTGCAGGCACCAGATCAACAACTAACAAGTGGAACCTCATGGAACTGAAAAGCTTCTGTATGGCAAAAAAACAAAAAAAAAAAAAAACAAAAACAAAAAAAACCCCACCATTATTCAGACCAAGTGGCAGGCTATAGAATGGAAAAGATCTCTATTAATTATACAGTCAGTAGAGAGTTAGTATCAAAAACAAATAAAGAGTGAAAAAATAAACTGGACATCAAGAATACAGTAACCCAATTAAATAGTAGGGTACAGACCTAAGCAATAGGTTTTCTTTTTTTTCCCTAAGATTTATTTTATGTATGTGAGTACATTGTAGCTGTCTTCAGACACACCAGAAGAGGGCTTTGGATCCCCGTTACAGATGGTTGTGAGCCACCATGTGGTTGCTGGGATTTGAACTCAGGACCTTTAGAAGAGCAGTCCGTGCTCTTAACTTCTGAGCCGTCTCTCCAGCCCGGCAGTGGGTTTTCTAAAGAGGAAACTCAAATGGTTGAGAAACAAAGAAATATTCAATGTCTGTAGCCATCAGGGATATAACTTTGAGATCCTATCTTATGCCTGTCAGACTGGCCACAGCTCATACTAGGGAGGATATGGAATAAGGAGCACACTCATCCATTGCTGGTGGAAGTAAACACTTGAACAGCCACTGTGGAAATCGGTGCACTGGTTCCCCAGAAAGATGGCAGTTGATCTACCTCAAGATCTAGTTATAGCACTTGTGGGCATATGCCAAGACTACTAGAGACACTTGCTCAGTTATTTGTGTTCATTGCTGTCCTATTCATAGTAGGCAGAAACTAGAAACAACCTTGATGTCCATGAATAGATAACTGGATAATGAAAATGTGGTACATTTAAACAATGGAATACTATTCCATTCAATTCAGCCATTTTAAAAATTATGAAAGTTTCAGGTAAATAGATGGAACTAGAAAAATCATCTTGAGTAAGGTAACCCAGACCCAAAAGAGACAAATACTGTATGTTTTCCCTTTTATGTGGATGTTAGTTAGCTCTTATGCCTTCAAAAGGCATGCTACAGTCCATGTAACCACTGAGGTTAGTTAGGTACAGAGTAAGAGACTCAGAGAGGTAGGATCTCTCAAAGAGTGGGAAATAGAATATATAGTTATGGAGAGATGGGGAGACTAGCAAATAGAATATATAGTTATGGAGAGATGGGGAGACTAGCATGGGAGGATATGAGACAAAAAGTCTACATAAATAGCATTGTTTTGTGTTGGCCATCTACTGCTGAGCATGGAGCCTACCCTTAAGTGTGGTTAATACAGCCAGTATGTTATGGTTTCTGACTTTGTGTTTTTATGGGCTTTGCTTTCAGGTGTGTGTGTGTTTTAAATTTTGGATTTTTTTTTTTTGCCTGATTCTTTTCCGAAGAGGGGAACTGTGATTAGAATACAGTATATGAAAAAAAAATTCTTTCAATAAAAGATCAGACCATAAAATATGTAGTACCAGAAAGTGAAATGCTTAAACTATGATGAACAGAAGGACACGAGGGCCATTAGAGGGGCCGTGATGGTCTATAATCTTAGATAAATGAGTAACAAAGTAAGTGTTGGAAATAACTCCAATGAAGAGACTTAAACAGATTTCCATTATGAAGACTGAAATTAGCTAATGGAGAAAGTTCCTTTTTTATACAATTAAAATGAATATATGGAAAATGGTGGGAACTTGGAAAACATCATAGCAGTGTTAGGCAAAATTCAGTGATGGATGCTGATGTTCCAGTGTCCGGCCAAAGGTATGACTTTTAAAACAGGATGCTACACAGCACTGTCCTCTGAGCCAAATAGCCATCACCTTCATAAGAACATCTGTGTCTGCCTTCGAAGGAGCATCACAGCTGGGCTGCTGACAATCACTCATAGAAAGAGGTGGAGCAGCTTTTTGTCACTGTCACTTGAGTATCCAGCCACCTCCACCCCTGTCAGTTACATGCAAGTCTTTCTAATTCCACGTGGCTTGGGGGTTCTAGAGAAGTGCTGGAGTGCATATGCTGCGGAAGACTCGGTGAAGGTGGCTCTGTGGATGCAGCTTTGGGGAAGCCATCTTTCGCCTCCATGCTGGCTGAAGACTTTCCAGTGGAAATACTTTGGGGTCACCCATGCTCCTGTAGGTAATCCCTTGCCCGTGTTTTGTAAATAAGTCCAATAGATTCATTGGTTCTTGAGGGTGAACTTTGGTGGAATCAACTTGGCTTGGTTGTTGGGACCTCATGAGGGAGTATACACTGTTCACCCTCCCCCCCCCCCCCCCGCCCCCAACACGGAGAAAATTCTTGAATTGGGAGAGAAAGCTAAACATTAGTCTTTTTTTTTTTTTTACACTCTTTAAAATTTGTGTATGGGTGTGTGAGCCATGGCCCAGGAATGGCAGTCAGATGTTGAGGTTTGGTCTTGCTGTCTATTGTTATGCTAAGTGTGGCCCCTAGGACTTGGAGTCTACATGCAGATTAAGTGATCCTGTCCCCCAGTTATTCCTGATTGGTAAATAAAGATGCCAACAGCCAATAGCTGGGCAGAAGAGACGTAGGTGGGGTTTAGGTTTCCTGGGCTTTGGGGTCAGAGAAACCCAAGGAGAAGAAGGTGATGGAGGAGGAGGAAGAGAAGTCACCATGGGTTAGGTGTGTCATGAAAGAGTGGCCCGGAAGGCTGGCCAACTGGAGTGAAGAGCAGCCCAGATGAAACATAGTGAGTAATAGCTTGGGGTTATCAATAAAAAAGTATATTCTAACAGCATAGAGGGTAGGTATCTGCCCAGCTCTTGTGTGTATCTTTTATCCAGGAATTAAATGGTCAAAGGCAAGGTGGATACCCCCGGATCAGGATTAAATAATTTGTACAACAGTTAGAGGATAACCTATAAGAGTCAGTTCTCACTTGTCACAGTATGGGTCACATGGAGTGCACTCAGGGGACAGGCTTGGCAGCAAGCACGTTTCCCATTTCTCCAGCACCATGACTTCCATTTAACCATGATCAAACATCAAACCCAAACTGAAAGCATTCTATAAACTAACTGGCCGATTTTCAAAAACAGTCATGTGTCCCAGATTAAAGATGACTAAGTAAACATGACAACTAAATAGGACATGTGCTCCTGGACTGGACCCCAATCAAACAGGAGGACATTAGGGCAACCAACAAAGCTGAAGGGTAGTTTGTACCTCTGCTTACAAGCAAGACATCATCAATGGCACAGTGGGGAGCCAGAGTTCCTGGAACTCACTGCTGTTAGTTTGTTTATATTTATTAAGCATCCACACATCTTAAAATGTGCTCCCCACCTATTGCCAGTTCTCACAAACCTGGGGTCTAGCCACCTATATTACACAGATTAAAAACTGATTCTGAGACTCTGGGATTTGCTCCAAATTGGTCAGCTAGTAAGTGAAGCCACAAATTCCATCTGTGTGACTGCAATACATTTCATCATGGTACTGCTAATAGCCTACCCGAATTATGGGTCTCAAAAGAAACCAACACAGGTCCAAAAAATAACTTAGCAAATTGTAAGGCTAGAGGCCTGTTGCCAGGACAGAGGCATTTGGTAGTAGGAGATACTTGGATTTATGATTCTCTTGCCATAGCTCCCTGAGCATTCGGTGTAGGTAAGAGGGAGAAAACAGGAAACAGGCACCCAGGCTGGTCAGCATCTTAAGTGGATGGCAATCCTGTTGTCTCCTGTAACTTCCTTCCCCTCCATCATTCCCATCCCTTTAGCCTTGCTGCACAGTACTTTAAAAATACCCAGTCAGAATGTAGGTTATCCTATATGGGAGACAAAGAAACCAAAATGACATAAAAACTCTACTCCACTGTATCGGGGCTGTCTTGGGAGAGTGGGAACCCTCATTCCCACCCCAGGAGCCTGGGCTAACATATGATAAACTGCTTTTTGCAAAAGAGCCTTTTGCCTATACCACTACTATTAGGCATAGCCCATGAAATTGTTCATTTACTAACCCATTAGAAAGTTTATAGACTGGAGATAAAGCTCAGCTGATGAACTACTTGCCTAGCATGTCGGACCCTCACACAATAATAGTGGGAGACTTCAACACCCCACTCACCAATAGACAGGTTACTGAAACAGAAACTAAATAGAGAAACAGTGAAACTAATAGAAGTTATGAACCAAATGGATTTAACAGGTATCTACAGAACATTTCACCCTAGAACAAAAGAATATACCTTCTTCTCAGCACCTTATGGTACCTTCTCCAAAATTGACCATATATTTGGTCATAAAACAGGCCTCAACAGATACAAGATTGAAATAATCCCATGTATCCTATCAGATCACCAGGGACTAAGGTTGGTCTTCAACAACAACAAAAACTTCAGAAAGCCCACATACACATGGAAGCTGAATAACTTTCTACTCAATGAAGAAAGAAACTAAAGATTTTTTAGAATTTAATGAAAATGATGACACAGCATACCCAAACTTATGGGACACAATGAAAGCAGTGCTAAGAGGAAAACTCATAGCCCTGAGTGCCTCCAAAAAGAAACTGTAGAGAGCATACACTAGCAACAGCACACCTGAAAGCTCTAGAACAAAAGGAAGCAAATTCACTCAAGAGGAGTAGAAGGCAGGAAATAATCAAACTCAGGGCTGAAATCAACCAAATAGAAACAAAGAGAAGATACAAAGACTCAACAAAACCAAAAGCTGGTTCCTCAAGAAAATCAACAAGATAAATAAACCCCTAGCAAAACTAACTAGAGGGCAGATACAGTATCTGAATTAACAAAATCAGAACTGAAAAGGGAGACATTACAACAGAAACTGAGGAAATTCATAAAATCATCAGATCCTACTACAAAAGCCTATTCGCAACAAAACTGGAAAACCTGAATAAAATGGACAATTTTCTAGACAGATACCACGCACCAAAGTTAAATCAAGAGCAGGCAAACTATCAACAGGCCCATATCTCCTAAGGAAATAGAAGTCATTAAAAACCTCCCAACCAAGCTGGGTGTGGTGGCACACGCCTTTAATCCCAGCACCTGGGAGGCAGAGGCAGGCATATTTCTGAGTTCGAGACCAGCCTGGTCTACAGAGTGAGTTCCAGGACAGCCAGGGCTACACAGAGAAACCTTGTCTCAAAAAACAAACAAACAAACAAACATAAAAACCTCCCAACCAATAAAAGCCCAGAGTCAGATGGCTTTAGTGCAGAATTCTACCAAGACCTTCAAAAAGGAGCTAAGTCCAACACTCCTCAAACTATTCCACAAAATAGAAACAGAAGGAACACTACCTAATTCATTCTATGAGGCCACAATTACTCTGATACCTAAAACTACACAAAGACCCAACGAAGAAAGAGAACTTCAGACCAATTTTACTTATGAATATTGATGCAAAAATACTCAATAAAGTTCTAGCAAACCGAATGAATCCAAGAACATATCAAAACCATCATACCCCACGACCAAGTAGGCTTCATCCCAGGAATGCAAGGTTGCTTCAAGGTATGAAAATCCATTAATGTAATCTACTATATAAACAAACTAAAGAAAAAAATTTCAGGATCATCTCCATAGATGCAGAAAAAGCATTTGACAAAATCCAACACCCCTTCATGTTAAAAGTATTGGAGAGTTCAGGAATTCAAGGCCCATTCCTAAACATAGTAAAAGCAACACACAGCAAACCAACAGCCAATATCAAATTAAATGGAGAGAAGCAATCCCACTAAAATCAGGGACTAGACAAGGCTGTCCACTCTCCCCATGTGTATTCAATATAGCACTCAAAGTTCTAGCTAGAGCAATTAGACAACAAAAGGGCATCAAGGGGAAACAAACTGGAAAGAAGTCAATATATCACTATTTGTAGATGATATGATAGTATACATAAGCAACCACAAAAATTCCACCAGAGAAGTTCTATAGCTGATAAACAACTTCAGCAAAGTGGCTGGATATAAAATTAACTCAAACAAATCAGTAGTCTTCCTTTATACAAATGATAAAATGGCTGAGAAAGAAATTAGGGAAACAACAACCTTCACAATAGTCACAAATAATATAAAGTATCTTGGGGTAACTCTAAGCAAACAAGTGAAAGATCTGTATGACAAGAACTTCAAGTCTCTCAAGAAAGAAATCAAAAACCTCAGAAAATGGAGAGATCGCCCATGCTCATGGATTGGTAAAAATGGCCATCCTACCAAAAGCAATCCACAGATTCAATGCAATTCCCATCAAAATTCCAACACAATTCTTCAAAGACATCAAAAGAGCAATTCTCATATTCATATGGAAAAACAAAAAATCCAGGATATCGAAAACAATTTTTTACAATAAAAGAACCTCTGGTGGCATCACCATCCATGACCTCAAGCTGTACTACAGAGCAATAGTGATAAAAACTGCATGGTGTTGGTAGAGAGACAAACAGGTTGATGAATGGAATAGAACTGAAGACCCAGAAATAAATCACACACTTATGGACACTTGATCTTTGACAAAGAAGCCAAAAAATACAATGGGAAAAAGAAAGCATCTTCAATAAATGGTGCTGGTCTAACTGGCAGTTGGTATGTAGAAAAAATGAAAATAGACCCATATTTGTCACCTTGTACAAAGCTCAAGTCCAAGTGGATCAAGGACCTCAACATAAAACCAGATACACTGAATCTAATAGAGAAAGTGGGAAAGAGCCTCAAACTCATTGGCATGGGGAGAGGAGAGTATTTCCTAAATAGAACTTCAATGGCTCAGGCTCTAAGATCAAGAATTGATAAATGGGACTTAATGAAACTGGAAAGCTTCTGTAAGGCAAAAGTCACAGTTAATAGAGCAAATCGGCAACCTACAGATAGGGGGGAAAATCTTCACTAACCCCACATCTGATAGCGGGCTAATATCCAAAATATACAAAGAATTCAAGAAGCTAACCTCCAAAAAACAAAAAACCCAAACAACCCAATCAAAAAATGGGGTATAGAGCTAAACAGAGAATTCACAACAGAGGAATTTTGAATGGCAGAAAAGCACTTAAATGAATGTTCAAAGTCCCTAGTGATCAGGGAAATGCAAATCAAAACAACCCTGAGATTCCACCTCACACCAGTCAGAATGGCCAAGATCAAAACCTCAGGTGACAGCAGATGCTGACAAGGATGTGGAGAAAGAGGAACACTCCTCCATTGCTGGTAGTATTACAAACAGGTAGAATCACTCTGGAAATCAATCTGGAGGTACCTCAGAAAACTGGAAATAGATCTACCTGAAGACCCAGCTATACCACCCTTGGGCATATACTCAAAAAATGGCCCACCATGCCACAAGGACCTGTGCTCCACTATGTTCATAGCGGCCTTATCTGTGATAAGGAAACAACCCAGATGTCTCACAGCAGAAGAATGGATACAGAAAATGTGGTTCATTTACACAATGGAATACTATTCAGCTATTAGGAACGAAGACATCATGAGTTTTGCAGGCAAATGGATGGAACTAGAAAATGTCATCCTGTCCTGGTGTCTGAGTGATTCCCAAGGCCCAGCAAAAAGGGACCAAGTTTCCAGAGCCCTGAAGACAAGGGGTAACACACCAAAATATGGACTCATTTTTCATTCCACCTTCATTGGCCGAGCAGCTGCAAAGAACAAAGGCCGTATCTCCCGATACCTAGCAAACAAATGCAGTATTGCCTCGAGAATTGATTGCTTCTCTGAGGTCCCCACAAGTGTATTTGGGGAAAAACTCCGAGAACAAGTTGAGGAACGGCTGTCTTTCTATGAGACTGGAGAGATCCCACGGAAGAACCTGGATGTCATGAGAGAAGCCGTGGTTCAGGCAGAGGAAGCGGCTGCTGAAATCACCAGAAAGCTGGAAAAACAGGAGAAGAAGCGCTTGAAGAAGGAAAAGAAGCGACTGGCTGCACTGGCCCTGGCCACGTCAGAAAACAGAGTACCCCAGAGGAGTGTGAGGAGGTACATGAAAAACCTAAGAAGAAGAAGAAGAAGAAGAAGTTAAAACCCCAGGAGACCCTACAGGAAAATGGAATGGAAGACCCACCTGTCTCTCTACCTAAAACCAAGAAAAAGAAAGCTCCCAAGGAGGAGTTGGCCAGTGACCTTGAAGAGATGGCCACTAGCAGTGCTAAGAGAAAGAAGTCCTTACCTAAGGAGGAAGTGGCCAGTGAACCAGAAGAGGAGGCAGCAAGCCCCACCACCCCTAAGAAGAAAAGGAAATTTTCTGAGGAGCCTGAAGTTGCTGCTAACTTCACAAAGAGCAGCACAAAGAAAAAGAAAAAGTCCCAGAAAGCACAGGAGGATTAGAACGGACCTGCTTGGTGGGAGGGACATACCTTGTGGTGGCAGCTCCTGCCCATGATAAAACCCCAATAAAAACACAAAACCAGAAAAAAAGAAAAAAGAAAATATCATCCTGAGTGAGGTAACTCAGTCACAAAAGAACATACATACATGGTATGTACTAATAAGTGAATATTAGCCAAAAAAAAAAAAAAGTAAAGAATACCCAAGATACAGTCCACAGAACTCAAGGTTACCAAGCTGAAGGGCCCAAGTGAGGATGCTTCAATCCCACTTGGGAGGGAGAAGAAAGCAATCACAGGAGGCAAAGGGAGGGAGGGACCTGCGGGGCAGAGAACAGGACTGAAGCCCTGAGGGCCAGCAGAAAGAATGCAAACAGGCAACCTCGGGAGGTAGGAGGTGAGGGGACCCTCTAGAATGTACCAGAGACCTGGGAGGTGAGAGACTCTCAGGACTCAGAGAGGGACCTTAGATGAAATGCCCAACAGTGGGGAGAGGGAACTCGTAGAGTCCAACTCCAGTAGAAAGACAGGGCATAGAGGGGAGGGATGGGTTGCCATCCCACAGTCAGAAACTCTGACCCAGAATTATTCCTGTCTAAAAGAACTGCAGGGACTAAAATGGAGAAGAACCTCAGGGAAAGGTGGTCCAGTGACAGGCCCAACTTGGGATCCATCTTAAGGGGAGGCTCCAAGGCCTGACATTATTGCTGATGCTATGCTGTGCTTACAGACAGAAGCCTAGCATGGCTTTCCTGTGAGACTCTACCAGCAGCTGACTGAGACAGATACTAACATCCAACCAATGGACAGAAACTGCTGACCCCTATGTTTGAATTAGGGAAAGGCTGGAAGAAGCTGAGGAGGGAGGTGACCCCATAGGAAGACCAGCAGTCTCAACTAACCTGTCCCACACCAAGATCTCTCAGACACTGAGCCACCAACCAAGCAGCATACGCTAGCTGGTCTGAGGCCCCTGACATATACATATACAACAGAGGACTGCCTGGTCTGACCTCAGACAGAAAAGATGTGCCTAACCCTCAAGAGACTTGAGGCCACACAGAGTGGGGAGGTTTGGTGATGGGTGGGGAGTGGAGGTATTGGGGAGATCCTCTTGGAGGCAGAGGTGAGGCGGAATGGGATGAGGAACTGTGGGAGGGTGGACTGGGAGGGAGGTAATGACTGGAGTTTTTTTAAAAAAAAAGTAATTTAAAAAATGTCAGCACTTGGGAGCTAGTGGCAGGAACATCATGAGTTCAAGGTTAGCCTCTGCTACATATAGCAAGTTTAAAGCCAGCTTGAATGAAGTATATGAGACTGTCTAAAAAACAAAAAGGCTCACGAACTGGCCATGGTGGTAGCACTCACCTGTAATCAATCCCAGCACTCGGGAGGCTACGGCAGGAGGATTTCCCCAGATCACATAATCTAGCATCTATTACATCCTGAGACTGTGTCAGCAAAGCAGTTTATGGCTTCTAGTCAATTGAGAGGGGTAAAAAAAAAAATACATGGCCAGAGAAAATAAAAATCGATTCTGTTAGCCCTTGGTGGTGGGCCAACAATATTTACCACACATAGAAGCTCAAACACTTTATAAAGGTGGGATACTTCAACACTAGAAGTGACCCAACAGTTTGCCATGAGTCTGCCTTGCTTTTCACACAGTCTCCACACTGTGACTTATGTTCCTCAATAAATTAGACTTCATTTCGGAGCAAATGGACAGCAAAAGGCATAATCATCTTGGCAGAACACTTATTTTAATGAATTGCTTTCTACCTAACGCAGACAGAGGGGTGCTGGCGGGGCCATTTATCCTATAAGGATCAGTACTGTCATGAACTCAGTTTTCTTTCCCTAGAACTTAGTTTCATCAGTTTTCAATTCCAAAGACATTGTTTTACTTTGTATCTAATCCTAACAATCTAACTTTCGTGGCAACGTTTATGTCAGATACTTGTGGGGGAAAATGGATTCTAAGACCCTTGCTGCTGTCCACAGATCTGGTCAGATACCCAAGAGCCAGAGTGGGAACGGTTTTAGGGCTAGGCAGCTGCATGACTCCCATCCCTGTAAACTTGGTGAGGGGCAAGCATGCAGGACACTTGTGTGGCTTTAGGACAGCGTCCACTTTCTCTCCATGAAACCATCACCTTCACTAGGGCTTAACTTTGATAAGATGCAAAAAGAATAAGATTTCCTTCACTGAGTGGAAATTTAACATCTGTCAAAAACAAACTACCACTCCCTTTCAAAGCTGCCATGCTCAATGTTGTCTAGAAATGAGCATTTCTAAAGAGGTGGACTCAGCTACAAGCCAACTAAGGGCCAGTTCTGGTGGGGGTGGGGTGCCACGTAATACAGGCAGGAAATTAAAATTTCAAATACATGTGTTTTAAGAAATAAAACTGTAACCATAATTCCTCACCTTAGAAAGCCCTTTATTTTCTAACCAAGTGTTTGTTCATCTTTTAAAAGGCTACAGGAAAATTTAAACCTTTCCTACACAGTCAAGTGTAAATTTATTATGCACAAGTTCAGTAACAGGAATAGCAATTAAAATACTTTCCTTACATTGGTACAAAGTCTTAGGAGGCAATGAGAATAAGCAAATGTAGAAAACAATGTGAATTCACCCTTTGTATAATAAACCAGCCAGTCCTGGTGAAATAACACCCTGTTTAATTAGGTTTTTATAATATAAATTCAGAATTGCAGTGACACAGATTTTGAATCATTATCTTTATTTGTCATTCTATATAGATATTGGTCCATTTGCACATGAACAGTAGCAATCATCCACTTCCATATAATAGTCTACAGATTGAAGCCATACCACACACAAACCAAGAGTAACTTCACAGGGGGAAAGTACAGAAATAAAAATATTTTATATTCATGCTTCAAGATATCCCCCACAGATTTGTTTTTATGTACCTAATTACAAGCATCTATATTCCACAAAGCTAGTCTCTTCTGAAATCAACATAGTATTTTTAATAATTTTAATATCTCTACTAAACCACACGGATCACCAAACTTGCAGAAGAGATTAAAAACAGCTAGCTTGCTAGTCATATACACGTCCAGAACTAAGCGATTGGATAAGCATATCCAGTATTTTTGGGCTGCTCTTAGTTAACATATTTCCTCCTGTCTCAGAGATATTTACAGCAGATCAAGACATTTACAAATAGTTCATAGTGACTAACAGCTGCACTACGTAGCCTGTGCAAGAAGTCAAGCATTTTAAGGTTCTCTAAGAAACCCAGTGCGTTCTCCAGCGCGAGTAACATGACTAAGTGGTTTACAGTTCTCTCAGTGCGTATTTCCACATGTATTAAATGGAATGAAATTACATTATTAAATGGCTATGTCAACAATATTTGAGCACATTGAATCTATATCACAATTCAACTTGTCAACACTATAAATCACTCTAAAGAAACAATAGGCACACACAAAATAGATAATGAAATCTATGTTTTCTTTTTAATAAACTTAAGGTATACCGTCTACTTTAAACAACACTAAAAGATATACTTTAACAAAACAGCCAATTACCAAACCTGTTGTCTAAGTCTAGCATAAGGAAAATTCAATCTATTCGAATCTTCTGATTTGTCATCCTATAGATGATGCTATCATATCCAGGATCCATATTCCAAATGTTGTAAGAGGTGATTATCACAGCCAAGGCCAAGCCGATCATAATCCACAGTACCAAGTTGAAAACCACTGAATACTCCAAATTATACTTATATGCAAGGTTATAGGGACTTTGGGTGTTCTACAAATGAGGAAAGGAAAAAAATATAAATAGGAAAGAACTTTAAGATTAAAACATCGTTCTGATTAAATGTCTATGATTTGCTATCTAACAGATACTTAGGACTTCATAAGTGGAATAATAGCTGCCTATCTACCTGCAGAGGAGCCAGGAACCGGCAGCTTCCTGGAGAAGACACTGGTACCGGTACCGGTACTAAAAGAAGAAAGTCCAACTTTGTGAGGATTTTCTGTGGTAACCAATGCAATTGAAGGTTTGCAGATCCTGTGATCTAGAAGCCTAGCCCTGAACACAACCATCTCTATGTGAACCAAGAGACGTGCACAAGACTGTCTTTAACACAATGGACAACTGGGGCCTGTTCAGACAGTAGGACACAGAGCAGGAAGATGACGCAGCACCACTGACATTGTTTGTTTCGGTTTTTGAGACAGGGTTTCTCTGTGTATCCCCTGGCTGCGCTAGAACTCACTCTGTAGACCAGGCTGTAAATCAGGCTTGCCTCTGCCTCCCAAGTGGTGGGATTAAAGATGTTCACCACCACTGCCTGGCCTCCAGTGATATTTTTTTTTTAAATAACACTGAGCAAAGAACATGTAAGCATGCATGCAGGTTGGTTCCATTTATACAAACCTGGGACAAATGAACCACCACTTAAGACTTTATAGTGCCGGGCAGTGGTGGCGCACGCCTTTAGTCCCAGCACTTGGGAGGCAGAGGCAGGCGGATTTCTGAGTTCGAGGCCAGCCTGGTCTACAGAGTGAGTTCTAGGACAGCCAGGGCTGCACAGAGAAACTCTGTCTCAAAAAAAGAAAAAAAAAAAGACTTTATAGGGCCAGCATTGGGGGGGGGGGGATAGGGAGAGAGAGAAAGAGAGAACATGAATAAGAATAAATACATATACATTCCAATTATAAAAAAAAGGACCGCTTCCCAGGATACCGGAGACAGCGAGGTAGGGGGTGGCTCAGTGCTAGAGGCTTGCCTACAATGCCCGAATGTCTGGTTTCGTCTCCAGCATCATTTTTTTAGAAAGGGTCAAAGGCAAGAGAAAACTTGCAGAGGGATAAGATCACGAGCAAGCCTTCTCTCCCGATAGAGTATTATATTTACCTTCAGTTATATTATAGATTAGCTACTTAAGAGTGGAAAATGTGATGTTGCAGCTGCCTTTTTTTCCATGCTGAGGTGGTACACGTGTCAGACCTGGGGGCAGGGATCAGTCCCTTGTGTACACTGTCCGAAAAGCTAAATTTATTCTTGGGAAAGAGATCATTTGGAACACGTCTGTCATTCACTCTGGCTAGAAAATTTCAAAAGTAGGACGATGGCAGGAGAGGAGGCTAAAACTAGGGAAGCTATGGAGAATCTGGACTTGAGCCTATATGCAGGGAGACACCACTGACTGATTTCAGGCAGAGAGTAAGGGATACAATCAGATTTGCCTTATAAACAAAGGTGGCAGTGGCTGCAGCGGAGGCAGAGACAGGCAGATCAGGGCATCCTGGTCTACATAGGGAACTCCAGGATAGCCATGGCTACATAGTGAGACCCTGTCTCAAAACAAAGACAAAGCTAACTGGTGACAGTGCAGCAGATGACTTGGAAAGGGCCACCTGGAACATAGAAAGACAAGGTAGGAGCCATGAGGCAAGGGTGTCTGGCAGTATTCCTCCTGCATTGCAGCAGGAGGCATTCTGGGCATACCCAACACCCAGGTCTTGAAGTTGCTGTTGCTGCTTTAATTTGCCTGTGCTAAGGAACAAATGGAGAGAAATCGAGAGCCTGTGGAGACTTGGCAAGTGTTCCACATATGCAAAGTCTTTTTGCTTGAGATGGTTGACTTGCTATTCAGCCTTGCCTAGCCTGCGTTTAACAATCCTCCTGCCTCCACCTCCGGAATTCTGGGATTGCAGATGTGTGCTCTCATGCCTGGCTTAATTCCTTAAACTCTCACCACAGCTTAAAGTAACAGAAGAGACTAATTTCAACTGGAAGACAGAGAGGAGACGATGGGCCCACAACTGTGTGCGCCTTCCTGTGGGGAGCTCAAAGCTGATACAAAGGACTTCCATTAAGTCCCTCTCTCTTGGATTTATTTGCTGATTCGGTTCCATTTCAAAATGTGCATTCTGAGTGTATATGTATTGCACAGAATTTTTCAGTCTTGACTACATACAGTCTAATCTGAGACCATCACGTACTCAGAAGACACCTCACAGGGGAGTCTCTTGTCCTCTGTGAAGTAGGCCATCCTAGTACACAGCTAAGGATACTGTGAATGTAGGGGGTGATGGCGCTGATGGTAGGTGCCCAATCACACTAAAATGATATTCCAAGGAATGTTTCAGGCCCAGATACATACAATCTTGCTAATCAATTCTAAGTCTTATCTGTTATGCCCGTATGTTATTTGATGTTCTGTTTCTTGGTCAATTAGCCGGGCCCATGTTTTATACTTTTTTGAGTTTGTATTTGGGAGGGCTAGCTGTGGGGGTCTCTCTGCCCTGTGTACTGATGGCAAGGACTAACCGAGGTTTTACATTTACTTTAGCTCAATACCAGAGAGCTGCCATTGGACTGGGAGCAGATTTTATGTTAACTTCTCAATTGGAGGCTTCCTAGGCAATATACAGTTAACCCTCAAATCCACATAAAGAAATCCCTGTGATTAAAAAGGTCCCAGGAAATAAGTCCTGCTCCCAGTGCAGAGGCGGACCACTGAGTGTCTTTCTGTTTCCTTTGGCTGGTTGGCAAACAATTTGGTAATTTGAACATGTTTGGCCTATAAGGAGTGGTACGTGTAGAGGTGTGGCCTTGTAGGAGGAAGTGTGTCACCGAAGGATAGGCTTAGAAGCTCTGCCCAGTGCAGAAGAGTCACTTTTCTCCTGGCTGCAGTCAGTTCAAGATGCAGAACGCACAGCTCCTCCTGCACCATGCCTGCCTGGATGCTGCCATGCTCTCACCTTGATGATAATGGACTGAACCTCTGAACCTATAAGCCAGCCCCAATTAAATGTTGTCCTTTATAAGACTTGCCTTGGTCATGTGTCTCTTCACAGCAGTAAAACCCTAACTAAGATACTATCAGGATTCCCCTTTACTGCAGGTGCAGCTGTTTCTGCCTCCCTGACTTTATAAGGAAGTGTTAGTTCCAATCTCACAGAGTCGATGCCTCTTGGCACACCCAACTGGCAGACTGCTAACTACAGATTCCCCCTCTTTACTTTGTAGGACTGCCTTATTTGAGAGCTGAGCTATGCATTTGAAACTTTATTTTTTATCTAGAACTTCTAGAAGTTGAATAGTGGAAACTGAGGAGAAGAAAGAAAGAACTCCAGGACTTAGCTGTGGCTAAGTGTTGCTATGTAGCTGAACCTGGCCTTGAATTGACACCAAACCTTGTGATAATTTGAATATGCTTGGCCCAGGGAGTACCACTATTATTTGGAGTAGCCTTTTTGAAGGAAGTGTGTCACTGTGGGGGTGGGCAATGAGACCCTGCTCCTAACCACATGGGAGCCAGTCGTGTCCTGTCTGCCTTTGGATGAAGACATAGAACTCTTAGCTCCTCCAGCCTCACATCTACCTAGACACTGCCATGTTTCCGCCTTGATGATGATGGGCTGAACCTGGAAGCCAGCCCCAATGAGATGATGTCCTTTATAAGAGTTGCCTTGGTTATGGTTTCTCTTCACAGCAGTAGAACCATAACTATGATAGAAGGTGGTACCAGGGACTTGTGTATTGCTGTGATAGGCCTGACCATGCTTTTGTTTGGAAGAATGTGGAATTTGGGACTTTGGATTTGGAAAGCAGTGGAATGCTTTAAGTGGGGCTTAATGGGTCATCCTAGTAGGAATATGGAAGACTTTGTTAGTGAAAGTGATTTGAACTGTGGAGAGGTTTCAGAGGAAAAGAATTTTAATATGTGGACAAGGGACTGGTCTTGTAATACTTTGGTAAAGAATGTGGCTGCTTTCTGCCCTTTTCTGAAAAGGCTGAGGCTAAGTTAAAGGGATTTATAGTAATTGCATTGACAAAGGAAGTATCAAAAAAAAAATGCCCATCAGAGACTTTGTTCTCTGGTTAAGTCTCATGAAGAACACTTTGAACAAGCATAGCAAGCTGAGAAAGGAAACATAAAATTTATGGTTCAAGTAATAAATAGGGCACCAGGAAGTGAAATGGGGCGGAATCCTGTGTTCCAGGAGATAAACAGATTGAGGGAGTGGTGTCTTTGTGGCAAGATCCCACCCAGCTAAGTTTAGGTCCCAGCGTGGCAGTAAAAGCCTTTAATCTCTGGAGATAAAGGCAAGCAGATCTCAGAGTTCAAGGCCAATGTGGTACAGAGCAAATTCCAGGCAAAGAAAAGCTTAAATCCAGGTGTGGTAGTACATGCCTTTAATCCTAGCATTCAGAAGACAAAAGCCAGATCTCTAAATTCAAGGTCAATCTACAGAGCAAGTCCCAGGACAGCCAAATTTAGGCAATAAGGGAGTTGGAAAGCAGAAAGATGGTACTAGAATAAGAAGGGGCCATGATCCAGTCCCCGAAAGCAGCAGAACTCAGCAACTTTAGCCATGTGGCTCTGGCTTTAGAGTCAAGAACAGAAGGGACTACTGGGACAATTGACGTTTGTCTTAGGGTTTTACTGCTGTGAACAGGCACCATGACCAAGGAAACCCTTATAAGGATAACATTTAATTGGGGCTGGCTTACAAGTTCAGAGGTTCAATCCATCATCATCAAGGCAGGGACATGGCAGCATCCAGGCAGGCATGGTGCAGGAGGTGAGAGTTCTACATCTTCATCTGAAGGCTGCTAGCAGAATACTGACTTCCAGACAACTAGGATGAGGGCTTTAAAGCCCACACCCACAGTTACACTCCTACTCCCACAGGGCCAAGCCTGGCCTGGGGGGAGCAGGGAATGGAATGTGGTGGTTTGAATATGCTTGGACTAGGGAGTGACACTATTAAGAGGTGTGGACTTACTGGAGTTGGTGTAGCCTTGTTGGAGGAAGTGTGTCACTGTGGGGGTGGGCAATGAGACTCTCCTAACCACATGGGAGCCAGTCTTCTCCTGTCTGCTTTTGGATAAAGACAGAACTCTCAGCTCCTCCTGCATCATGCCTGCCTAGATGCTGCCAGGTTCCCACCTTGATGATAATGGGCTGAACCTCTGAACCTAAGCCAGACCCAATTAAATGTTGTCCTTTATAAAGAGCTGCCTTGGTCATGGTGTCTGTTCACAGCAGTAAAACCCTAACTAAGACAATCCTCCTGCCTCAGCTTTCTGAGTGTTTGAATTCTAGGTATGAGCCTCACTGAAATGCAGTCTTAAGCAGATACTCTTCCATCTCACTTGGACCTGGAAGGCAACAATATCCAGCCAGTCATCTCTAGACTGCCTTAAATCAGCACTGGCTATACATAGCTATACTCTCATGCTAATCCTTCAGACTGAGCATGGAGGACCCTGTAAATGGGCCCATAAGTAATTTTTGTTTTTCTTAGACAAAGTCTCATGTAACCCAGCCCAGGTTAGCTATGAACCCACCCTGTAAGTGAGGATAGCCTTTAAGTCCTCCATCTTCCTGCTCTGGACTCCCAGATGCTGGGATTACAGGTGTGAACTGTCAGACCAGTCTAGTGACAGCTGCAGCACTTTCCCTTCATGGTCAAATGTGCTGAGACTTTGTGTTTGAAACAATGCACCTACACACATTTTACCATGGGCAACAAGCTTCTCTCTGACCCTCTATGTCAGTGGGTCTCACCCTTTCTAATGCTGCAACCGTTCATATAGTTCCTTGTGTTGTGAGGGTACTGTAATTTTGCTCCTGCTATGAAGTAGAAGGCAGATACATATATATATATATAGGTGGAACAACATTATGAACTAACCAGTACCCCGGAGCTCTTGACTCTAGCTGCATATGTATCAAAAGATGGCCTAGTCGGCCATCACTGGAAAGAGAGGCCCATTGGACTTGCAAACTTTATATGCCCCAGTACAGGGGAACACCAGGGCCAAAAAAGGGGAGTGGGTGGGTAGGGGAGTGGGGGTGGGTGGGTATGGGGGACTTTTGGGATAGCATTGGAAATGTAAATGAGCTAAATACCTAATAAAAAATGGAAAAAAAAAAAAGAAAAGCAGAATCTAGAGGCTGAGACAGGCACCCACCCCCTCTCATTAACTTCTGCTGCTTCCTTAACAGTAATTCTCTTAAACGCACTGAAAGGTCTTCTTTCCCTCACAGACCAACAGTTTCTGCGTTTTTTTTTTCTGTAGGGGGTTACTGAGACAGGTTCTCATACAGGCCAGGCTGACTTCAAAATTATTATGTCGTCAAGCATAATCTTCAATTCCTGGGCTGCCTGTCTTTACCTCCCAAATGCTAGGATCACAGGCCTACACCATCACCCTCAGCTTCAAGATTTCGAATTTCTTAATTACATCTTATTTATTTTAGGTGTATATGTATGCAAGTGTGTGGGTCTGGAGGTCAGAGGACAAAGTTCAAGGGTCCCTTTGTCCCCTCTTCTACCATGTGGGCCCTGAGAATCGAACCCAGATTGCCAGGCATACAGCCAGTATCTTTACTCACTGTTATCTCACAGTATCTTTACTCACTGCTAGCCATTTTGCTAGCAGCCCAGGCTTTTCTTCTTTAAAGTAAGCTAACTTCATGCATTAAAGCAGGATCCAAAAAGTTACTCACCTCTTGTTTTGCCTCAAGGATGGTCCTTGACTTCCTCACAAGGGATGTGTCGAATGATTTGACAGTCACTAACTCTACCACTGCGTTCCCACCATAGAGACTGTACATGTCATCTGCAAACTGAAAGTCACTTCTTTAACATTATGACTAGTGGCAAAATACATACACTTTGTTTACATTTGTATCTTTGGTTAACAATTCTGTAAAACTGTCCCTTGGTATTCACAGGGTTCTAGAACTTTCTACAGAGTCTGAACTATATACTCTTACATGAAATGGCATAGTATTTGCATAGAACCTATGCTCAGCATCCTGTATATCCTAAATCATCTCTAGAAAATATATATCACTTAACATTATTGAAATACTATGTGGATAGTTGTTATACTATATTGATTATGAACCAAAGACAAGAATTATGGATATAAAAACAAAAAAGAAAGAAGAAAAAAAGAATGGATATAAATGTCATATACACAGTATTGTTTCAAAAAATATATACATTGTGGAATGGATAAATTAGCAAATTAACACTACCTTTCATACTGATTATTTTTGTATCTAAAGAAATCCATATTTGTTAAAATCATTTGTAGCTTTACAAATTACATATTATACAATATTAATGCATATTAGCACAAATATGTTTAAGCTTTAATATGCAGTGTCTCAGATAGGAAAAAGCCTTACAGGTTTGCTTATGTTAAAATATTCAGTAAAGAGCCAGGCAGTGGTGACACATGCTTTTAATCCCAGCACTTGGGAGGCAGAGGCAGGTGGATTTCTGAGTTCGAGGCCAGCCTGGTCTACAAAGTGAGTTCCAGGACAAGCAGGGCTATACAGAGAAACCCTGTCTTGAAAATCAAAACAAAAAAAGACAAAACAAAAACAAAAAGAACCAAACAAAATATTCAGTAAAGAGTTAAGCCTTAATATACATTCAAACATTTAAATAAATGAGGGATTGAAGTTGATGGCATATAAAGCTAGGGTAGAAAGCAGAAAGGAGAACTGAGGAAATGTGCTTCAGTGTTCTCTGTTAATCATGGCCCTCACAGAGGTTTAGCAATGAGGCCTCAGTGAAGAGCTTTCCTTTCCATGACTAGTAAACCCCCACTTATTACACATCAACCGCCCGAAGGCTACTGCGCTAGTGCGCTTTGTGTGAGTTTCCGACGGGGTGATGAAAACACTCTGCAGACAGACAGTGGAGATGGTTCTGCACTTAGTATATGTACCACCACCAATGAGGCAAACCTAGAAACGGTTCAAATGGTTTGCTGTAGGTTATACATACTGTCAGGATCTACAAAGGCACAGTGCTGCCACTGCCAGCATTGGAGAGAGATTCCAAACACACACTTTTGTAAACCTGAGGATTGGTTGATGTTGGTCTTTTGAGACAGGGTCTTACCATGTAGCCCAGACAAGTCTCAAACTTGTGATCCTCCTTCCTGTCTTCCCCTTGCCAGTGCTGGTATTAGAGACCTATGCCACCATACCTCCCCAAATCCACCTCTGACCCTATACCATTCTTTACTTGTTCTGGTCGTGTTCCTGGGAATTGAACTTAGGGCCTCACACATGCTAGGTAAACACTCTGACACTGAGCTATATCCCCAACCCTAGCACTACACTATTATTAGACATAAGAATTAGAGAACCTTCAAAGAATCAAGTAATCTTTCAGTTGAACTGAGTTGGCTCAGTGCTGGAGTGACTGCTTGCCTAGTGTGTGAGAGACCCAGAGTTCCACCCTTGCACAGAGGAAAAAAGAAAAGGCTTTAACCAACAACATTCCTCAAAAGATTTCTCCATCAAGAGACTGAAATGGTCACATGCCACCCTCTCTTACAGGTAGCATTGCTATTTACCTTTTGGAGAGCATCAACAAGGATCTTAGAAGCATCCCTGAACTGTTCAGAGTCTTCCCCATAACGCTTCCCAAGTTCATCCAAACCTGCCAGCTCCAATGAATACAAGTCGGGTGAATGGTCCTTGGCTAGATGCTTATGACGAGACAACTTCAGACAAACAAATAGAACAAATGAACAAAGGCGATGTCAAATGCAACCAAGTCAAGTTTTATACCTGACTACGTTAGCTGGCCACAGAAGCACACCACTGCACTATAGCACAAAAACAGTTCAAAATGGCAGCAAAGAGAGCTCCCTTAAATGGGTTTCTGATAAATTCAACACAAATCTCATTGCTTAGTTTTAAAAACTTAGATGTGAGACAATGCATGAAGCAGTAACTACTTGGATGGATATGGTGTGAGGAATTCAGGAACCATCAGTGTCTTCCTCCAGCATCCCCACCCAGAGTACCACCTTAGCCCCCAGCACTAAGCTTTCAAACTCCTTGAACCCAGCCCAGATAAAAAGGTTTGGCAAAGAACTTCAGAAGCTAGCAGGCAAGTAAGAAGATCTATTTCAGTCATGAGGATGATTTTAAAAACCACTTACTACAAGATAACTTGCAGATAGATTTTTTTTTCTCAGTGTTCCTGGGATCATAAATGTGGGGCATACTTAAGCTTTTCAACTGGCCTCATTTTATTTAAAGATTTCTAGGAACCAAAACAGATAGGACTTCAAAGTCCAAGCAGCCTACTTACCAAACTGGAAATATCATGTAGCACTTGCAGTTCGGAGAGAAAGAGCAGGTCAACCTTCAGAGACCAAAGAGTGGACATGGCTTTAAATACACAGCAGAGATCTGGACTTCACTTATCAAGGAAAGTACAACATAGTCTGAATACTAATCAGGTAAATGTATATTATTTTCCTCCCCTTGTAGGTTCACTCTAATTGAAACGAGGCAGCTCTGTGGTAGAGAAATGCTTATTATTTGCAAGGCTCAAGGCCCATTATCAGAAAAGCACGCACATGAACCATTATTTCCTACCAAAAAGGTGATGGTCACTCCCTAATAAATACTAGTGACTACCACTTGATAGCTCTTACTTCTAACGAAGCCATGCCTGAGCATTGACCCCACTGTCTTAAGATCCTACCAGTGGACCAGTTTACTTACTTGCCTTGAACACTTCCCAAAGCAGAGAATTAGGAAGAATGGTTCCTAGCTACCCACAATAGCTATAAAGGGCAAGAGATCCAAGCAGGGATGGCTGGCAGGCATGGTGGTGCATGCAGTACCCAAGAAAAGGAAGCAGGCACATCTCTGTGAGTCTGAGGTCAGCCCCATCTATAGTTCCAAGCCAGCCGGTACTAAATAGTAAGTGTAGCTCCAAAAAAAAAAAAAAAACCCAACCAACCAAACAAACAAACAAAAAACCAACTCCAAAACCCAAATGAACAAAGCAGGAGTGTCACTCTACTGCAGCACCCTGAGAACATGATGCAAAAACTGTGAGTCCACATTAGCAACAGCTGTGAATAATGACATCGAGTCACCAGATCTTCATAGCTCAACCAACCTCCAAGAAGACTGGTTTGTGACCTGTCTGGATCAACTGGCAACACTGGTAGGAAAATGATTTACTAAATGGCACTTCAGAAAAGGTGCGTTTAGTCATGAACCCTGCCCCAACAGAAGAAAGAGCGTGCCCCAGCAGTAAGTGAGCCCAATTCTTCATTCTCTACAACTTCTGTCTTGCTAAGGTTTCAAGTAGCATATGGAATGGGAATTTAATAATGACATTTACTTGATTCACTCAACAAATGAACCACTTACCTCATTATTCCTACTCAGAGAATTGAGGGGAAGAGAGTTGAGAAGGGAGTTTTCTTGAAACAGGCGGTTACGGAGCTGCCGCAATGTGACTGAAAGGTCTTCAAACACCGAGTTTGCTTTCCCCACCATATACACTCTCTGCAAGGAGAGTCAAGAGTGCTAGGTTAGCTGCCTTCTGCAGATTAAGTCCAACAGACAGACAAAGTACATCGCAGTTCTCACACAATCACTTTAAAACTATCACTAAATAACAGTTCTTTATAAGGCTCTTAGATAAGAACTTTGTCACTTACCTCCTCGCTGGGAGCCAACTGCAAAACTACAGGTGTTTCCTCCGAAAATAAGGAGTGAATGGAATTTGCAACGCTGTCTAGACTAAAAGGAACTGCCTGAAATGCAAGAGTAAAACTGCAATTATTTTTTGAAACAAAGTGGAAAGAAAAATAACCCAGCTTGTATAAGCAAGCAGCCTCAGGAAGGCACCTATGAGGACAACTCTTTACATTATTCTTGCTATATATCAACTGTGCGTATTACAGGCTTCACTCTGATGCCCAGGTTGCCATGTGCTTTGAACATGGGGGCCTCTTCTACCATCCTTCACTCTCCCATCACTCTTCCTTCCCCAGGCTTTTCTCTACGCCCTCTATTATTTTTCGGTTGTCTCTTTTCCTGTTGGATTCTGGTTTCTACATGATAAAAAACATGTAATATTGACTTTCAGATTCTGGGTTTTTTTTTTCACCTAACATTACTGCTTCATGTTCTATTAAAATTTCCCCTGCAAATGACATGCTTTTTCAATCTTCTTTATGGTTCCACATAACATTTACCAGGATTTTTTTGTGGTATTTTTTCATATAATATCCTACCCAACCTTGTTGTTTTTTCTTTCAAAAACAAAAACAAAAACAAAAAACCCCTCCACGTGTTGGGCGGTGGTGGCGCATGCCTTTAATCCCAGCACTTGGGAGGCAGAGGCAGGCAGATTTCTGAGTTTGAGGCCAGCCTGGTCTACAGAGTGAGTTCCAGGACAGCCAAGGCTACACAGAGAAACCCTGTCTCGAAAAAACAAAAAACAAACAAACAAACAAAAAACCCTCCACACAAACAAACAAATAAACAAATCACACCAGCACTTTTGATGGAAACTTAGAAGACTCAAATCTTTTCCACACAGAGTCCCTTTGAAGGCACAGGAGATTCAAGAGCTCCTTAGTGGGCTAAGTCTATCTCCCAGTGCCTAAATGAGAAATAATTTGCAAACATAAAGATAGGACACTATTAAACACAAACTAGTTTTGTTGTTTATTTGTGTATTTTTGGAGTGAGGGGTTTTGAAATCCTGGTCCTCGTACCTCTACTTGCAAGTTCTAGGATTATCTGTGTGTATATGTATAATATTATATATGTGTGTGAGTGTGTGTGTATGTATAATATTATATATACATATGTGTATGTAAGTGTGTGTATGTATAATATTATATATATGTATGTGTGTGAGTGTGTATGTATAATATATGTGTGTGTATGTATTGTGTGTATTATATATGTGTGTGCATATGTGTGTGTATGTATGTATAATCTTATATATATATTTATTTATAGGTATATATTATAGGTATGTATGCTTAGCTTTGTGTATTTTACACAGCAATACATTTGGGCTGTAATATCAATTGAACATATATGTCACTGTAATTTTATCTGCTTCCATTGAAAGAGAGAGCTTGAGGAAATCTGAGATACTGAATTTCAACAAAAGAGAAGCAGGCCTCATATAATGCTCTAACAATCTTTACGGGTGCTTTTCAGATAGAGTTAAGTCCCTTAGATAAGATAGGGTGTAAGCCAGGTTCTGGAGACCAGAAGAGGGTGTTGGCTCTAGATTACAGAATGGTTGTGAGCTGGCTGCCATGTGGTGCTAGCAATCAAAGCCAGGTCCTCTGCAAAAGCAGTCAATGCTCTTCATTGCTGAGCCATTTCTCTATCCCCTGGAATTTATTAAAGTGCAGCATACGTACAATACAGTACACAAACCCTGCCGTACAAGTGGGTGCACTCTCCTAATCCAACTAGATTAAGACAAGAACACCAGCAGTGCCCACAAAGTTGTCCACCCCTACCCTCAGGTGTGACCAAAATTTGCACTTCTATGCTATGCTGGGTTTGTTTTGTTCTGTACTATTAAAAAAATAGATTACAAAAAAAATTCTCTCAAAAACTATTGTACTTTTTATATTAGAGTATTAAAATAACAAGAGTCTGGAAATAAAGCACTTTGTGCCCTTTCAAACAGAGGACTCGGGTTTGCTTCCCAGAACCCACACGATGCCTTAACACCATCTCTAATCCCAGAGTTCCAGAGGATCTGATGCCCTCCCTTGACCTCCACCACACCAGGCAAGCACAAGGATACACAGACATACATGCAGACAATACACTCAAACACAAAGGTGGTTGGTTTGTTTGGTTCGGTTTTTGGAGACAGGGTTTCTCTGTGGAACAATTGTGGCTGTGCTGAAACTCATTCGGTAGACTAGGCTGCCCTTGAACTCACAGAGATCTGCTGGCCTCTGCCTCCTGAGTGCTGGCATTAAAGGTGTGTACTACCATAGCTGGCTACAAAAGAATGTTTAAAGCAGGAGTATTTTTTTTTTTTCAAATAAGCAGTAGCTCAAAGTGGCATCAAACTTAGTATGCAGCTTCATTACGGACTCAAACATGTGAACCCCTGGCCTCCACTTCACAAGTGTCTGAATTACACTGTACCCAGTATGTTTTTGTTTTACTGGAGATTTCTTGGTGACTTTTCATCCAGTACTTCCAGTACCACATAAAGGCTACTGTCAAAAAGCAGCAAATGAATGCCAATGTGGTCCAGGCAGAAATGCAGGGAAGTATAGAAAGCTTATTGACAGAATACTGGTATCCAAATGAAGCTCATCACTTTCAGGATTCCATGACTGGAACAGACACGATGCTTTCCTCTTACTCAACATGCATATAAACTCTTCCCAAACTTCCAAAATGAGGTCACAAGAACGAGAGGGGGAAGAGCAACCAAGTTCACAAAAGCTTGTTGTCAGCAGCCTCTCAAGTGCCTGCCTTCTGTGGACACCGCCTCAGGCTTGGGTGGAAACACCTATGACACTAACTTGCCTGCCTACCTCATTCACCTGGCTCAGGAAAGTTGGAGGCTGAAGAGTATAGCCCCAGTAATCAACCTGGAGAAGCTAATGAAGGAGTTAAATACCAGATTTGGGAGGAAAAGAAATAATTATACAGTCTATATAGTAATTATATAGACTCCTAAGCTCAACGGGTAAAAAAGGCCTGGGTGATTGGTACATAGTAACTTTTCCCACGCTGTTTTAGAGAGCTTTGCATGTTTGTTCAAGAATGTGAACAAATTAAGGAAGGTGCACGCCTTTAATCCCGCCACTCAGGAGGTAGAGCCAGGGGGATTTCCGGGTTCGAGGCCAGCCTGGTCTACAAAGTGAGTTCCAGGACAGCCAGGGCTATACAGAAAAACCCTGTCTAGGGAAAAAAAAAAAGAAATTCTTTATCAGGATCACTTGAAACTACAACAGGACAAAAGGAAGCCTTGCCAAGTAGAATTCAAAGGTTATTTCTGCCTTTAGATTGTGTGTGTGTGTGTGTATTGTTCCCTGGGCCTTCTATCTCTTTCCCCATTTTCTTCCAAGATAATCAGAAGCAGCCATTCAAAGTCAGTCAATGAAGTGAGCTCTTGTCATAGCTTCTTCCCATGCAGTGTGTGGCTAGTCTACTCCAAAGTGTTTAGTTTGGACAGGGCTTAGTTGGTAGAGTGCTTGTTATACATGAAGCAAGCCCTGGGTTCAATTCCTAGCACCACATATACTGACGGGGCATGTCTTGGTAACACAGAATTCAAGGCCAACCGGGGCTACATAAATAAGACCCTGTCTTAAGGGCTGGAGAGATGGCTCACTGGTTAAGAACATTGACTGCTCTTCCAGAGGTCCTGAGTTCAAATCCCAGCAACCACATGGTGGCTCACAACCATCCGTAATGAGATCTGATGCCCTCTTCTGTGTCTGAAGACAGCTACAGTGTACTTACATATAATAAATAAATATTAAAAAAAAGACCCTGTCTCAAAAATCAAATTTGGGTTTCTATGCTAATAAATTTTAAATGGTGCTCTAGGTTTTATATATTTGTACATAAATGCAATAGATATGCATTAATGAAATACATGGTGATTTTCATAGTAATCACATAATAAATGACAGAAATTGTCCTGGTGAATCTGCCTTTTTATCACCACCTTTCTTTTTTGTTGTTGGTTTTTTTGTTGTTGTTGTTTTTTGTTTTTTCAAGACAGTATTTCTCTGTGTAGCCCTGGCTGTCCTGGAACTCACTTTGTAGACCAGGCTGGCCTCAAACTCAGAAATCCGCCTGCCTCTTGCCTCCTAAATGCTGGGATTAAAGGATTGCGCCACCACACCCAGCTATCACCACCTTTCTAAATAAAACATTTTCATGATATGTCTTGGTAAGTAGGCACTATCCATTAGCACAAATGAAGACTTCACCATGTCACCGACCACAGCGTGCACTCTGTCCCCTCCACACACCTCCAAGAGTTACATGAGAATTTTGAGGAGTTTGCAGTAAACCAGTGACCATTCATTCTTAGGTCTATGTTATTCATTTCTGCTGCCTAGCCTTATACTATACAATCATACTTTATTTCTTTTCTTGCTCCTCTGGTTTATGAGAGAAATGATGAGATTTCTGTTTTGTGTGGTGAAAATATTTAAAATCTAACAGACAATTTAAAATGTACAATATGGGGCTGGTGAGATGGCTCAGCAGGTAAGAGCACCCGACTGCTCTTCCGAAGGTCCTAAGTTCAAATCCCAGCAACCACATGGTGGCTCACAACCATCCATAATGAGAACTGACTCTCTCTTCTGGAGTGTCTTAAGACAGCTAAAAAAATAAAAATGTACAACATGTTTATGCTGGTTAGCGTTCTGGCGATTTGATACAAGCCATTGTCATCTGGGAAGAGGGAACTTCAATTAAGAGAAAAAAAGTGCCACCATCAGATCGGCCTATAGGCATGTCTGTGGGGCAATGATTAAGGATTCACGTGAGGGCCGGGGCCCAGCCCACTGCAGTAGCACCCCCGGACAGGTAAGCTTGGGTAGGCTTTTTTTGTTTCTTTTTGGTTTTTCGAGACAAGGTTTACTCTGTGTAGCCCTGGCTGTCCTGGAACTCACTCTGTAGACCAGGCTGGCCTTGAACTCTGAAATCCGCCTGCCTCTGCCTCCCAAGTGCTGGGATTAAAGGCGAGCGCCACCACCTGGAGAGCTTGGGTTGTATAAAAAGCCAAGCTGAACAGCCATGGAGAGGCAGCCTGTAAGCAGTGCTCGTCCAGTCTCTGCTTCAGTTCCTGCCTTAAGGTTTCTTCTCCGAGTCCCTGCCTCGATCTCACTTCATGATGGATTGTGAGCTACAAGCTAGCACAAACCCGCTCCTCTCCAAGTTGCTTTTGGTCATGATGTTTATCACAGCAATAGGAAAGAAACCAAGGCAGAAGTTAATTATTATCACCATCGTTCAGTACATTACACCACTAAAGCATGCTCCAGTAGTGCTACTTCTAGGGACATAGCTAAGGGTTTATTATTTTATTAAAATTTTATGCAGCTGTGTGTGTGCCTGACAAAGCCAGAAGAGGGTACAGGATCATCTGGAACTGGAGTTAGAGGCTGGATATGAGAGCTGGGAGAACTGAGACCAGCGGTCTGCAGGAGCAGGTAATGCTCTTAAGCCGCAAACCATCTCTCTGGACCACTGGGTGCATATATAAGGGTAAGAGCAATCAGTACACTGAAGACATCTACTATGCCCCCATGCTCACTGCAGCACTAGTCATAAAAGCAAAGATATGAAAGCAAACAAAGTATCTTTCTAAAAATGGGGATAAAGAAAATGTCCTAGGGCTGGGGGTATTGGTCAATGGGACAGTACTTGCCTGGTGTACAAGCCATCCTAGGTTCTACCCCAGTACCAGAAAAAAAAAAAAGAAAATGTAGCATATATACATATTAGAAATACCGGCTGAGCGTGGTGGCGCACGCCTATAATCCCAGTACTCGGGAGGCAGAGGCAGGCAGATTTCTGAGTTTGAGACCACCTTGGTCTACAAAGTAAGTTCCAGGACAGCCAGAGCTATACAGAGAAACCCTGTCTTGGAAAAAAAAAACAAAAAACAAACAAACAAACAAAACCCATTTACAAAACATTTATAGAAATACCATTTAGCCAGGAAGTGGTGGCGCACACTTTTAATCCCAGCACTTGGGAGGCAGAGGCAGGAGGATTTCTGAGTTCGAGGCCAGTCTGGTCTACAGAGTAGGTTCCAGGACAGCCAGGGCTACACAGAGTAACCCTGTGTTGAAAAACCGAAAATAAATAAGTAAATACACAAATAAAAAAAATACCATTTAGCCTTCCAAGGGCCGCAGGGCAGGATGGGGGTTGGGGGTGGAGACATCTTTTTGACAACATGGGTGAGAACATTATGCTAACTGAAATAATCCTGGTGCTGAACAAATAGTGATCTCACTGATGTGCAGGATCAAAGGTAGTCGATTTCATCGAAGTCAGGACTGGGAAGTGGACGGGGAAAGGGTATGACCCAAATACATGGGTTTTTTTTTTAAGATTTATTTATTTATTATATGTAAGTACACTGTAGCTGTCTTCAGACACACCAGAAGAGGGAGTCATATCTTTTTAGGAATGGTTGTGAGCCACCATGTGGTTGCTGGGATTTGAACTCAGGACCTTCGGTAGAACAGTCAGTGCTCTTAACCACTGAGCCATCTCACCAGCCCCAATACATGGGTTTTGGGGTGTCTTTGGGACAGGGTCTTATGCCACCCATACTGCCTCAAACTTACTACATAGCCCAGGCCAGCCTCAATTTTGCAGTACTCCTCCTGCCTTAGCTTCCCAAGTGCTAGGATTACACAGACACTGGTTCCTCATTGTGCTCAGCTTTGCCTTGTGGTCTAGGTCATGGCCGTGGGGGGGGGGGGGGAACTGGACCTAGGGCTTCCTGCAAGCTAGGTAAGTACTCCAGCACTGAGCTATGAAGAGACTTCCAGCCCGCATAGTGTGCTTCTATAAGCATGCCACATGTACTTATAAACAGGATCACAGCAGAGTGAGTCTGCAAAAGAAGTTTCCCAAAGTGAGCAGCAACACACATCAGTCTTACAACATAACACAATCAGAAATTAAAACAGTAATTATTGAAAAAGAGCTCAGACATTTGGCAATAAAACATATTTGCAAGTAACAAATGAATTAAGGAATCACAATCAACATTTCAATTAAAATATAAACAAAAATACCACCCATCAGTAATGTCTTATAATTTTTTTCCTTTAAGTTCCAGTTTTGATGCATGTTTTGTTGTTGACATTTTTTGCAGTGCTTGGGATGGGACCTATAACCTTGCTTATACTAGGCTATCCATTCCACTACATCTTCAATCTTAATGCATGTACAAGTTTCTTTGGGACTGACCTGTTAACTATAGATCCAGAGGAATGAACATCTTACTACACCTGTTTTCTGATTCAAGTTGCAAATTCACCTCACCTTCATTTTTGTTCTCTTTTTTTTTTTAAGATTTATTTACTTATTATATGTAAGTACACTGTAGCTGTCCTCAGATACTCCAGAAGAGGGCATCAGATTTCGTTACAGATGGTTGTGAGCCACCATGTGGTTGCTGGGATTTGAACTCGGGACCTTCGGAAGAGCAGTCGGTACTCTTAACCACTGAGCCATCTCGCCAGCCCTTCTTTCTTTTTTTTGAGACAGGGTTTTCCTGTGTAACAGAGCCCTGGCTGTCCTGGAACTCACTCTGTAGACCAGGCTGGCCTCGAACTCAGAGATCTGCCTGCCTCTGCCTCCCAAGTGCTAGGATTAAAAGTGTGTGCCTCCATGCTCAGCTCATCTTCAATTTTCAATCAAAGGAGCCCTGGTTGTGGAAATGCCTCCCAAAGTGGAGATCATGTGACTGTGGGAGGAACCTCTCTCTCTCTAACTGTAATTCTGAGTTTCCAGGTGATTCTCGGGGCCTCAAGACAGAGAAGGGCAGGGCAGCCCTTCTGAGGCAGCTGCAGTTTTACTAGACTTCTTCCTAAGAACAAACGGAAGCAGTTTATTGTCCCTAACCTCCTACAGAAAAGAAAATTTCACTGTCAACTCCTGCTCACCTTCCTCTTTGGCACCCTGTTGGAAGAAGTGTGCCACTGGAATGGCCTTGCAGAGCCTAGATTTGTGCCCTTCTGAGCTTGCTCCCTCTGCTTGTGCTTTGAAGATGTAAGCCCTCAGCGTCCTGCTCAGTCACCATCCCTCCACCCCACCATGACTATTATCCCTCTGGAACCATAAGTCCCAAAGCCCTTCTATGTGTTGCCTTGGTCACAGTAGATTATAACAGCAATAGAAAAAGAACGGAGGCAGCCTCCCCTTACCTTACAACTCTCCTCCTTAGAGCATGACCACGTTCTAGTAAACTTACAACCACCATGTAATTTTTTTGTCAAAAGGAACTACTTTCAAAAGAATTTCAAAGGAAATTGTGTTTTAGAGAGGTTGCTTTCAAAAAAGAGGTTTAGACTACGGTTCACTTTTTAAATAAGAAAACAAGCAAGATAATAAAGACAGTTCAAAGAAAGATACAGAGATTGAAATTACATATGCACACACAAACACATGCAAATTCAATGGAGATACTGCAATAAGGTTGCATAGGTAATACTGAGATAATATTTAACAGAATAATACTAATCTTGGGTGCTGTTTATGCTATTACACAGAACTCATTTGCATTCATATCAGTTGACAGAGAAAGTTTGCAGTGCACCAAGTTTATGTAAAAAATACTCACATTCTCCAAAGGGTAGGAGATGACGCTGCCTGCCGGAAGTGCCAGTTTATCCACCCCCTTCACCATCACCATAATGGTAGCCCGTGGCCGGTGGAATAGGTTACCCACGGCAAGCCCTGGCCAAGACAGGTCCTAAAGATTGAAATGTGCAACACAGTTCTTAATTCTCAAATATGGAAACTATCTCCCCAGGAACACCTACTAACCAGAGTGAAGGGGTCCGGGGATGACACTGGCTAGGTACGCTCAAAGGCGACATGGGCATCTTACTGAAGCAACGGTCACAATCTCCTAAGGAGGGTCATGGATGCCTGCCTGCCTGCCTTCTTTATGTTCGTAAAGAACTTTTCTTTATCAGAAAGTTCACTCACAACTTTTGTGTAAAAAGGAAGCAAGTAAAGAAAGCCTGCGTGCTCTGCACTCTTCCAGCTGGCGAGCTGTTATTTTCTTCCCCTGAATCATTTTCCTTTATGCACAGCATTGCTTTTACCTTGCAGAAATAGCAAGAACTGTCAAAATGTTCTCTCTCCACTAAGCACTTTATACATAAAATGCCTTTAACCGTGATTCATGTTGCCTTACTAATAATTATTTCTGAAGCTTAATGGAACAGTCATTTATAGTCAAATTTAAGCTTGCAGAGAACCAGGTACAAATCTCATCCTTCAGTGTAAACAACAGAGCCTGCTCACTCAGGCTGTCCAAAGAAACCAGAGCCTGTGGGCTGGACCCTTAGCCCAACTGCTGAGGAGTGCCCAAGCAGAACTATCGGGGTGAGATTGCCTGGAGCAATCTCAAGTGACTGATGATGTCAGCAGCCAACTTACAAAGCGGCAAGAGGCTGTAAAAGCAAGACAGAGCAAGTGGCACCCCGTCCTCCTAAGGTTTGAGTTTCAGGCCTCTTGGACTGAATGGGTCCAGGCCCCTCTCTTACAGTTCTATCAGTAGCTAGGGACTACCATGGGTCACAGCCTGATTTTAGGAAAACAGCCACTGTTACATTATCTAACTTCAGATGAGATGTGTAGGCATTTTAGCATTTGTAGCAAATTAACTGCACTTTAAAAAAAAAAAGACAACCTATTAATAGCAGCACACCTGTAATATGTAAATTACATGTCAATTCAAAATAAAAATATACTTAAATTACTGGATAGATGCATCTATACACATGAAGGTTGTCACGATGAAGAGAGGTTTATTGATAATGATGTATGAAGACTTGGTTTTAGAAACATGTACTTAAGATTACCCCAAATACTGACGAGCCTTTAACGTTTTGTAATCTGTAGCAAATGTACTTGTGTTTGTCTGTTGCTCTTTTTGACTACAGGAAGAAATCAATAAAAAAATGTTTTAAAAGCAGTTACAACTATTTATTTTTAAGTATACATACTTCCTTTACAGAGAAGCCCATGGACAGTGCAGCTACGTCTGGGATTCGATCTCCTGGTATAGGCCAATTTCCATTTCGGAAAACAACAGACCCTGGCGATCTTAATATGCTAAATTCATTCCCTAAAGCACCTAAGGAGAAAACAGATAAATGAGCATCATTATATATCTTTTGCATCCACCTTGAAGTTTATTAAACATAGTACATTTCCCCATTCTTCACTGGGTCAACATGCTAAATTATATTTGGACAAAATACTGAATCATAAATATAAGAGAAATTTCTGGTGGGATTCTAGGGATGGCACGCAAGTCTTCATAGTATAGGTGCATGTGCTACTGCACATTTTAAACAACCTAATCCCAGATTGAAGCTATGCTCCAAGACTCATCAACAATTTACCCCCCAAAGCATCAGCTAAAAAGTATGTGTGTGTGTATGTATGTATGTGTGTATATATATTTTATATATATATAGTGTAACAGGGTACATATCTAACTCTGCCAGAGAATATTCTTTTTAAAAATTGAAATTAGCAAATATTAAGTATGCATAATGAGTTTCATTATGGTATTTTTATAGAGCTATAATGAATTTTGACCAATTTACCATTATCCTCTCTTGCCACTTCCACTCTCCCAGACCCCCCTCCTTCCTCTTCCTAATTAACCCTCTATTTTCACGTCTTTTTTTGGGGGGGGTAGTGAACCAGAGCTTAATAAGGCCTGGATCCCGGAGCATGGGTAAAGGATTATTTACAAGTGTATGGGTTCCTTATCAGTGGCTACACCAAGAAAATCCACCCATACCCTGCAACCACTCACTGCCTAGAGGTCTTCAGGGATGGGTGGGGCCTCATAAGACTCCCTCCCCCAGCTCCCGTTAACTGCCTATAAACCCTGGAAAGGGTGAAGCTTCCTGAGCCCTGCACAGCATATGGCAGGGTGCATCGAATTACAGCTGCTGTGGCTTTAACAGTGCCACAACATACCTGGAAGAGAGTGCTCCACAGCAGCCTTTCTATCAGGCTCGTATACTATTTATGTATTTATTTTACATCTAAGAGCATTTGCCTGCATTTATGTCTGCGCACCATGTGTGTGCCTGGTGCCAAAGGCCAATAAAGGGTATTGGATACCCTAGAACTGGAGTTTCAGATGGTTGTGAACCACCATGTGGGTGCTGGGAACTGAACACAGGTCGTCTGGGAGAGCCTGAGTGCTCATAACTTCGGAGCTTCTCTTCAGCCCCAGGCTCTCACATGCTCTCTGCCTTTCCCATAATGTTCCTGAGCCTTGGGGGACTGAAAGAGGTTCCTTCTAATGATGTAGATACCTGTCTACAGATGACCCTTAATGGGGGAACGTGGCAGACTAGCAAGAATTAGACATCAATGGCAGTTCTCTGGACTTTAAAAAGCAAAAAGGGTTTTTTTCTTTTTGGTACTAAAAAGGAAGGAAACCTGAAATCTTCGCATTATTCTGCTTCCAGACCTGTTCTATAATATGCAAATTTATGATGTTCTTATTTTACTACTAGGCTGGTGGGCCAGTGCATCCTTACAGGTTAGTCTACATCTCTGGATACAGGGTGTTTCCTTATGCCACCACATAGGTAACTTAGTGAAACCAGGACTGTCAAAGATGTGTGTGTGTGTCTATGTGTGCACAGGTGTTAACAGGTGGGATATAAAACACTTCAGTCTTCGGAAATCAAAGTCCATGAATAGTGTTTTCAGTTGACACACCAGGATGGTGAGAAAACATGCAGACCCTATAACCACCAACTAATCAAAGTGTGCATTATCTGCCGCTAAAAAGTGAAGGACGAGAAGCGAAGGGACTGACTTAAAGACCTCCCCTAAGGATGGAGGATCTGTTCCCCCACGGTCAAGTGCTACAGCAAGCACCCCGCCCCTGAGCCACACCCCCAGAACGACAAGTAGTTAATAGAAACTTTTGGTTCCTGTGGAAAAAAATTAGTTCCAAGTCTAAAACCAATCTTGGCCAGGCCTTCTATGGGAAAATGAGGCTTTGGTAGGGTATCAGTGTCATTCCCTCGAGCTCAAGAAAGAAATGCTTAAGCCTATGCTATGCGAATGACGCAGAAAGCAACAACAGTCAATGTTTTAGTCAGGCAGTTATTGACAGTAAATAAAAGGCCTCAGGCTAGTACAAATGCAGGCCCAGTTACGAGTTTCAAGTCAGCCCAGGGCCAGAGCAACAATTTCTAAATTTTTAGCTGAAAGCAAATTTTTTAAAAAAAAATTACTAGAATGGAATGGTCATCTGTAGGCAACAGAAATCTGGGTTTATTACCCAGTAGAAGTGCACAGAGCCTCCAGGGCAAGACTCAAAATGAAACACCTCAGGCATCTTGACAGCCTTACTTTGTGAAGGCTGGGGAAAACAGGCAAGGAGCCTATACTTTCCAAGAACACACCCATTTCAGGCACCTCTCTGGCCATGCACATAGCTTTGTTCTGAGATGTGGCCCCACACCTTCAGCTCCCATGGCATGCTGTAACTGCCTCACCTTTGGGGTTACCTTCAACCACAGCTGCCCAACAGTCCCACGGCTCAGAAACCCTTTGGCAGCGTCATAAGAGTAACATTGTCCAAGTTTCTGCATGTTACAGGCATCATGCCAGCTGTCCCTTACTCAGTGATGGGGGGAGTGCCACCTCAATTTACAAACACTGTCTGCCAGAGGTCAGCTCCACTGACCCAGCACGCTAGTTCTTAGAAAACCTTTTCCTTGTCCTGAACTGAAATGGGCTTCGTGTCCCTCCAGTCGATCTCCAGATAACCTGCCCCCAGCTTCACAGAGAAAGCCTACAGACTCTAGGCCACCCACTTGCTCTCCTACAGTCCCTAGCTGCTTCAACTTCTAGTCACAAGAAAACTGTGTCTAACACAATCTTCTGTTTGGCTTGCTCACAGACTTTCATTCATCTGTCTAAGGAATTATTCACTTACCATTTATTGATCCAGTTTTTAGATAGACGACACAGCAAGAGTTAAGTGACTATATAGAGGTAGGCAGGGATTTCAGTGTGTCTTGTTCATACATTCCCAGAGCTGAGAATAGCACCCGACACACAACAGCCTGGCAGATGTTTGCCGGGCTGATGAGCGAGTGAAGTCACACCCGGAACTACCAATTTCCCCTTCTCCTCAGCACAAACCCAAGTCCTGTCTGCTGCCTAAACTTAGAGCCACGAAGACAAGTGTTTTGCCAAAGCAAAAGCTATCTTGAAATGCTTCCCTTCAGGAGAAGAACCCTGGAACTGGAACTGCCTAGTCTTCGCTTTTCTACTTCATCTCGTGCTGCCTGCTTTGGCCCCCAGTCTCTGCCTACACCCTGAAACAGCACACTAAAGCCTGAGACACAGTTCTCCTTCCTCAATTGCCTCACTTCCCCACACATGGGACACTGAGTCCCTCTTTGGAATCCCACTTTGGCCTTCATGAAGACAAGGCCCCTGGTTTTCTTTCCAATTCCTCTGACTCCTGCCACGTTCTCCTCCTGTTCCACCCGTCAGAGCTATGGTGCTGGGCTTCGGATACCAGTTCTCTCTACCTGTTTCTATAATACATATGATATACATGTAGAGCCAATCATTGATTACAAATCTGTACTGTATGATAAAGCACCCATAAAACATTTTAACCTCTACAATGTTCTTCCCAATGTAATCATGATATAAACCCAAGTTTAAAACATCTGACCATTCCTATTTAAAATAAAAGGCTTAAAAGCACCCCACATACAGGAAATTCTAGTATATCCTCCCAGCACCCAACCGAATCATGTAGCATACTCTCTATTTGAAAGCTCGGAAGACTCAATTCTACACCATGCTCCCTGACTGAGCCTATCTACCCCTAAGGGTTAAACACCCGATACACTGCCCGCTCCCAGGCTTTTAGCCCCGTCTAGCTCTCCCCCAGTCTTAGGCCTACACACTCAGCACTGACATTTCTTTGTAAGTCTCACTGCCCCCTCAAACTCAACAGTTGGTTTGATTCTGGACTCACTAGCTTTCCAGAGACTTCTACAGTCTCTCTTCCATTTAGCTGCTTGAACGCTTCCTCTTTAAGCCCTTCTGCCACTCCACAACCAACCATCCACTGGTTTCAGCTGCTCTTTTCCTCATTATTTCCTGACACCCCTCAAACCCCCAACCCCCCCCCCACTACCATGGCCATCCCTCACCAGGCTTGCTGCAGCTGGCTGCCTATGACCCTGTCATACTACCCTCAGCTCCAGTTTTCTCTTCATATTTCCAAAATACAAATCTGTTTATTCACCCTTCGGCTTAAATGCTTGTGCTCACTGCCCAGAGTCTTTTGGGAAAACAATGTCCCCTGGCCAGCTCACCAAGCTGACTTCTAAGATTTCAACAAGCCCCCTGCTCTTCTGCTCTCATTACCCTGTGCTCACATGCACACACTGTTCCATTTGAATTCTTTCCCCCACCTCAGCCTTTCCTATAATCTTCTTGGGAGACACCTCCCCTGGGGGACATTCCTTGAGCTTCTCCAGTCTGTCTTCGAGAGGGAGTTAGTGTCCCTTCCTCAGAGACTCCACGATCTTGTGCAGTGAGCTTCTATGAATGATGGAACAAAATCAATCAACTTAAAAAAGGGATATGGGCTACTTCTGTCTCCAGGACATCAGAGACCAAAATCAACTCCCTCCTTTACAAGCATCTGTACCAATACCATGTGTTAGCTCTTGGTCCTTTTTCTCCAGGCTAAAATCTGAACTTTTTCAAATATGCCTCGGAACTTGGTAGTCATAGCCCAGGTTCCCTAGTTCTTTCTAGTTCCCTAACACTGTTTCAAAGCAAACAGTGAAATCTGAGCTCTTAAAGATGTTTTCCACTAAATCACGCTTAGTCACCATGGAAAATAACACTGTACTGACACCTGACAAGAGCCAGCAGCTCAGACAACTGTTATATGAACTAAACCACTTTAGCAAGGCTAGCATGTCCGGACCATGGAGAGAAATAATTATTTTACCTTAGACAAAAACCAAACCAAAAACCAAGACCTCCCTGACTCAAAATGTCATAGAGCTGAACACAGTGGTACTCATAAGGTAGAGACAGGCAGATCTCTCTGAGGTCAGGGACATCTAGGTCTTCATAAGATGGCAGGCAGGATACAGATGTCCAGCTGAACTACAGTGTCAATGGAAAGGTTTCGTTTTTAACTTTTAAACCAAATTAAAACAAAAGAATTCTCCCAATGTGTGTGTGTGTGTACACGGACACATGGATGTATGTGCAAGCATGTGGAATCTGAGGTCAACCTGCAGCGTCTTGCCTCAGGAACTGTCCACCCTGTCTCTCATTGGAATGTGAAACTTACCCATTAGGCTACAGTGGCCAGCAAGGAACTTGTAGGGATCCACCCACCTCCACCTCCCCAGCCCTGAGATTATCAGCACACACGGGTGCTTATTTATACAGGTGCTGGGGTTTAAACTCATGCCCTCATGCTTTTGTGGCAAGCAGTTACCAAAGTACCTTGAAAAATCCCCAAAGTATCTTGATTAAATCAGAATGGCCTTTCCAGAACCAACAACAATGAAGGAGACCCTAACACTTTGGAGGCCTGAAATATATGTTAACTATTAACACAGAGGGCTGGGCACCTCCAGGGCAGAGAAGAGGTTTGGTGCTCAAAACCATTACTAGGTCTTTTTCACTTCAACTGCCATTCCAAAAGTAGGACCAGCATCTCACACAGCACAGGCACAAGGTATCTCTTTGACACAAAACACCCATTCCTCCCCAAGGTGCTCTCCAGTTGATTTTTTTTTTTTTGAGACAGGGTTTCTCTGTGTAGCCCTGGCTGTCCTGGAACTCACTCTGTAGACCAGGCTGGCCTCGAACTCAAGAGATCCACCTGCTTCTGCCTCCCAAGTATTGGGATTAAAAGCATGCACCGCCATGCCTGGCTTCACTTGACTTATTGTATCTTATTGTCTGCAAGCTCAGCGTCTGTCCCACTACTCCCACGTTGCCACACAGCACTCCCTGTGCCACACACACAGAGTGGAAAGGCATCCATCCCCTTCTTGGAAGTCAACTGATCTGTCTGTCTTCAAACCCAGCTTTGATACATATTCCCCTTGTCATGCCCAGCTTTGATACATATTCCCCTTGTCATACCCAGCTTGATTCATACTCTGCAAAATGGGAATACTTTCTTCTAAGGATTACTGTAAACGAAATGCATTACTACATGATACTCAAGCCACAGGCCAAATATTAGCTCATTTCCATTCTTCTTATTCCATGTTAGAGAGCCTAGGTAGGTTCCACTAAGAAAGCTACCATTTATTTGACATGTGATCCTAAAAGCATGACTCATACCCTGCTCTCCAAATCCTTCAAATTGGGAACTGAAATCAATACTAAGAAATTGCGATCATCTTAAGAAATAATCATTATTTAAAAAACGATGACTCAACTTCACATCCTGATATGTATATATGAGGGAGGTAAGGGTTCACCCGTTGTCAATAACAACCATTAGAAATGAAGGTGGAAAAAAGACAGCAGCTAAAAAGCGGCAGCTAAATTGTTAGCTAACCTTTCCTTGGTAGTGGGTTGTGGTTCAACGGTGTATTAAGAAATGCAAACCCATCCTCCAAAGGGCCTTGAACAGGGAAGGAGTGATCAGACAAATGGGAGGACTGGGTCCTAAGCGGCTACGCGCCTTTACCCCCAAAGGCTGATGTCAGCTCCGGAGTCCCCCCAGGTGGCCCTGCTCGTCTCCAGAGACCACAAGGCCGCTCCGCCCGAGCCAGATCAAGGTCCAGAACCCCGAAGAGGGCCGCCAAGCCCAGACCGCCCCCACTGCGGCCCCCGCCAGCAGCCGCTCCCTCCCAGGGTCCCCGCGCCCCCTAGCTTCCCGCAGTGCTTCCCAGCTACTCACCCGCCACCAGAAAGAACAGGAGAACGACCAGCACAGCCATGGTGCCACGGTTGCTGAAGCGGAGATGAGCCACACGAAAAGGGACGCCGGGACTCAAGCGAGCACTGCAGCTCGACCGAGTGACGCGCTCCCGACGGTTCCGATCCCCAAGCCCCTCCCCTTTAGCCGCTCCAAGACAAGGTCTCAGCCAATCGCCAACTACGCCGCTACACGAGCGAGACGTAGCCTGGTCGACGTCAGCAATTGGGGCGGAGGCGAACGTGATGAATGGCATGCTCTGCCAATAGGAGTCAAGAGTTTTAAGAACAGGGCGGTTCTGTCCCGCCGGCCCACAACGACCGGTCACGAGATGAAGGGTAGGGCCCGCGGTTAGAGCAGGTGGCCCCACTGGTTGCAGGTTCTCGAAAGCCCACAGTGAGGCTTACTCCCGGGTGTGGACTCTTTGTCCAACCTCCGGTGACGATTTTCAACCCAGGCTTCGGTCTTTCCCGGTCTTGCACCTCCCGCCCGCTGCGACTGACAGATGGAAAGCGCTGGGCTAGCTCAGGTTTTGCTCTCTGGAGTACACAGACGCTGAGTACCTGAGGGAAGGAAGCCTGGCGCCTAGGGGAACCCCTGTCCATCTAGAAGAGATGCTACTTAAAATATAGGACTCCCGCTTGAATCTGAGTTGCAAAGAGTGATTTTTAGTGTGTCTAAAATATTTGTTTTACTTATTTTTATATATACGAAGTATCCATTGTCTGAAAGTGAAATATAACAGGGTATCCTGTTTTTTGATTTACTGTATTGAACAACTCTGCCTCCAAACACTGCGTACACAAGGAGTGATCCGATAGAATATTAATTATTTCGTTCTGAAATAATTAATATTTTCTAATCTGAATAAGGAGTTCAGGGAGGCTATGTGACGGCTAGACACACTAATTAGACCAAAATCATCCCTTGGCTCATAGCCTCTTACCTATGATGTAAGGCAAGAAGTGACATTGCCCATAATCTGTGGTTAGAAAACAACTTCTCAGTTGATGACCTTGAAAGATGAATATGATTTTAATATGTAAGTGGAGGATGTGGAAAGTGTAAAGAAAGAGTATAGCATATATGGTAGGGAAATGCCTCTTCCGATGAACTTTTAAATGTTTAGTTGGACAAAAGAGATTTTATAGGATAGAAGGATAGAGCTAAAATTTTAGTTCCTTCCTTCCTTCCTTCCTTCCTTCCTTCCTTCCTTCCTTCCTTTATCGTTTGGGGATGGAACTCCAGATCTGTGCACAATCTAGGCAAGTGCTCTACCACTGAGCCATACCTCAGGAAAATAATTTCTTTTAAAAGACCTTGACTTGTACACAGAAGAACTACAATTCATTAAGTACAAGTGGAGGAACCATTGGAAATGGCTGGACAGTGTTCAGTACACAGACGTAAGATAGGTGCCCTTGAGGGGAGATGGCTGTTTTATTCTTGGAACTGACTACGGGAGAACAAAGCGTTGCAGCACCTCCAGCAGTTAGTTCTCCAGGTGAAACTTAGCCAGCCCCAGAACTGGAATCAACCCCTGCCCCCTTACTCAGAAGGCAGTTTCTAGAAATCGCTATGTTTACCAAAGCCACTCAATTTATAAAGCATTCTGGACTTCCTCACTCAACCTCAGAAAGCTCTTAACTCTCAATTTTGTGTTTTTGTCCAACAGAGAATTTGCACACGTGTCTTTAAAGGACTATGAAGGGCTGGTTGTCTTTCTATTAGGAATGTAAAATTATTATATTAGAACCAAAATGTCTAAGGCAGCTAATTTCAAAAGCATAAGCTGTGCCAGGATTACCACAAACATTTTAAAAATTTTTAAAAATTCTTTTTCAAGGGCCAAGGAGTTGGCTCAACTGGTGAAGACACTAGCTGTGTAACACTGAAGATGCAAGTTAGATCCCTGAACCAATCTGGATTTGGTGCTGTGCATCTCAGCACTCCTGGGTTGAAATGGGAGGCAGAGATGACAGAATGGTCTGGAAGTTCCAGGACCCACTAGCCTGGAGTACACAACATAGCAGCAGAAACCAGAGAGACCATGCCCCACAAGGTGGGAAGGTAGACCCAACCCCTGGAAGTTATCATCTATCACACAAGCGCGCGCGCACACACACACACACACACACCACAACATAAGTAGAGAAATAAAAGAGAATTTAACATAAGGTCACTTCTGTGCACACCAACTAAAATTCCATGCTGATCCATTTTGTTGCCTGTTGGAGAACAGGTTTGAGCCAGTATCCCTGCAAGAATGTGTCTAAATGAATCTCATTTAGGGATATAGTCAGTGTCTTAGTCAGGGTTTCTATTCCTGCACAAACATCATGACCAAGAAGCAAGTTGGGGAGGAAAGGGTTTATTCGGCTTACACTTCCATACTGCTGTTCATCACCAAGGAAGCCAGGACTGGAACTCAAGCAGGTCAGGAAGCAGGAGCTGATGCAGAGGCCATGGAGGGATGTTCTTTACTGGCTTGCCTCCCCTGGCTTGCTCAGCCTGCTCTCTTATGGAACCCAAGACTACCAGCCCAGAGATGGTCCCACCCACAAAGGGCCTTTCCCCCTTGATCACTAATTGAGAAAATGCCTTAGAGTTGGATCTCATGGAGGCATTTCCTCAACTGAAGCTCCTTTCTCTGTGATAACCCCAGCTGTGTCAAGTTGACACAAAACTAGCCAGTACAATTGACCCCTTGTCAACTTGACACACAAACACATCACTAGTAAGCCTCAACCCTTAATTTCTTATTCACCCCCAAGATCTAAACAACATTAAAAGTCCCACAGTCTTTAATATTAAAAGTCAATCCCTTTAAAATGTCCAATATCTTCTAAAATCCAAAGTCTTTTTACAATTAAAAGTCTCTTAACTGTGGGCTCCACTAAAACAGTTTCTTCCTTCAAGAGGGAAAATATCAGGGCACAGTCACAATCAAAAGCAAAAGTCAATCTCCAACCGTCCAATGTCTGGGATCCAACTCACGATCTTCTGGGCTCCTCCAAGGGCTTGGGTCACTTCTCCAGCCATGCCCTTTGTAGCACACGCGTCATCCTCTAGGCTCCAGATGCCTGTAATCCACTGCTGCTGCTGCTCTTGGTGGTCATCTCATGGTACTGGCATCTCCAAAACACTGCATGACCCCTTCAGTCCTGGGCCATCAATTGCAACTGAGGCTGCACTTTCACCAATGGCCTTCCATGGCCTCTCACAGTGCCAAGCCTCAGCTGCTCTGCTCAACTCCTTCATGCCTTCAAAACCAGTACCACCTGGGTGACCCTTACACATTACCAAGTCCAGCCACAGCACAATGTACAACTTTGGCTATATCTGGAACACAGCCACTGTGCTCTCAGAAAACACTTCCCAGAAAATGTCACCTCAATGATGCTGGTCTCTTCTTAATCACCGCTAATTTCTTAGCTCCAGCTAACCAGCATCAATAGTCCCAGTAATGCAAAGTTTTTGCTTTAGTAGTTCTGGTATCTTGTTAATCACAGCTGATTCTTCAGCCCCAGCTAACCAGAACTACAGAATCTTCACAATCAAAACAGGAATGGCCCTGAAAAGAGTCTTTAATTTTCCCTCTGAAATTTCACAAGCCAGGCCTCCATCTTCTGCACTGTTCTCAACATTATCTTCCAAGCTCCTACAAAACATCTGACAGAGCTCTTAACAACGAATGGATCTTCAAGCCCAAAATTCCAAAGTCCTTCCACAGACCTCCCCAAAACATGGTCAGGTTGTCACAGGAATACCCCACTCTGCTGGTACCAGTTTGTCTTAGTCAGGGTTTCTATTCCTGCACAAACATCATGACCAAGAAGCAAGTTGGGGAGGAAAGGGTTTATTCGGCTTACACTTCCATACTGCTGTTCATCACCAAGGAAGCCAGGACTGGAACTCAAGCAGGTCAGGAAGCAGGAGCTGATGCAGAGGCCATGGAGGGATGTTCTTTACTGGCTTGCCTCCCCTGGCTTGCTCAGCCTGCTCTCTTATGGAACCCAAGACTACCAGCCCAGAGATGGTCCCACCCACAAAGGGCCTTTCCCCCTTGATCACTAATTGAGAAAATGCCTTAGAGTTGGATCTCATGGAGGCATTTCCTCAACTGAAGCTCCTTTCTCTGTGATAACCCCAGCTGTGTCAAGTTGACACAAAACTAGCCAGTACAGTCAGGTAAAGTGGAACCAAGCTCCCACAAATTCAAGGGGAAGAAACATACAGCCGTTTCTGCTCTTAAAAAAATCCTAGGGCATCCTGATTCATTTTAATTTGAGAAATAGTAAAAACATATAAGCAGATTAGAATATAAAATAAGACTCTCTTGTTAACTTCATGCCTATTCTCTGTCTTGAGAAATACCTTTTTTCTTTTGACTTGTGAGTCTTTTACATCAAAGGCTTCCTTTCAGCTGAGGTATCAAAGAGGCGTTAGCATTCAGCAGGATAAACACTGTTCTAGCAAGCCTCCTCTTTGTAGCCTAGATGGAGAAGCTGAAACCTAGGGGAAGGCAAATGTCCTCAAGGGCACAGAGACTCATCAGCATTTCTGCTTTATGAACACAGCCCTCTGGTTCGATCTTTAGTGAAGAACCGGTGACGTGCAGTTCACCTTTCTATGGAAACGGTTACAGGTGGGAATGTGGCAGAGCAATGTGTGCAGTGAGGACCAAAGTAGTATCTTACAAGAAACCTTCCATCACAAGCCCTCATCTGAGGCCAGGGAGAGCATAGACCAGGCCTCCACTGTCCTAAGAGGAGACAGGAGACAAAAGGTGCCATTCACACTGGGACTGGCAGTGGGCGCTAGGGCTAAAGAGGTGGCTTAGCAGTTAAGAGAGCTTGCCAAGGACCAAAGATAGGTTTGGTTCCTAATAGCCAAATTAGACTCCAGGGTTTCTGATGCCCTATTTTAGCTTCCAAGGACACCACCACATACATGTGAATACCTGTGAACACATGAATACCCACACACATGTGAATACTGCACACATAAAGGGAATAACCCAAACCCCGGTCCAGACCCATGGACTTTGCCTCAGTCAGCTGTCCTGGATGGTGCTGTTCCTGCTGCAGTGGCTTCCCTGCCACAATGGCGCGAGATAGCTCAGAAACCAGGATCCCAGATCAAGTTTTACTCCTGTAGGTTGTTTCTATTAGGTCACTGTTACACAAATGTGACTAACAAACCCAGTCCAATCCACAGAGAAAACCTGGAATACAGTCTAAGAGATGGGCTCTAAAATGCCAGTCCACTCCTCCCTGAAAATGTCAAGACACCAAAAAATAAGTTACTCAAATGAGTAACTGTCACAGCCAAAAGGAGCCTAAGGAGACACGATAACTAAGTGTACTGAGGGGTCTTGGGTGGAATCATGCAGCAGCAAAGGACAATCTGAATAAAGCAATGACTTTGGATAATGATAATGTAGCCACACTGGGTCATTAACTGTGACAAATGGGCCATATTAATGCAAATAATAGGAAAGACTGGCTGTGAGGTATATAAGGGATCTCTCTATTGTCCTGTCAAATTTTCTGTAAATGCCAGAATGTTCTTTAGCAAAGAACGGAGACACTGTAGAGTTAGTAAAAAATACAAGCCCCAAATGGAAAAGACAAGCAGTTTCTAGATGACAAGTCTTACTCAGTCAGCACAGCTTTTAGGAAACCGAGTAGCAGACTTGCAGAAAGAAGCACTTGATAAAAGAGGAAATCCAAAGGCGGTTAGATGTAATGACAAACTACTCAACCTTGGTATTGGTTAGGGAAAAGCAACTTTGAAGCCCTCAGATGCCACATCACATTACCAGATTGGCAAAAATTAGTGGGTCTGACCATACCATGTGTAGGCAACTCTCTCTCTCTCTCTCTCTCTCTCTCTCTCTCTGTGTGTGTGTCTGTGTGTGTGTGTCTGTGTGTGTGTGTGTGTGTGTGTGTGTGTGTGTGTGTGTGGGCAACTCTGTGTGTGTGTGTGTGTGTGTGTGTTGTGTCTAATGAGGGTGTGCTCATGCATGCATTCATGTGTGGAGGTTTATATCTAGTGTCTTCTTCACGTGCTCACCTTATTTTTTGAGCCAGAATCTTGCCTAACCTGGAGTTTGTCAAATTGACTAGCTGTCTAGTGAACTCCAGGGCACCCTCACGTCTCTGCTTTCTCAGTGCTGGGATTACAGTATGCACTCCCATGCCCAGCTTTTATGTGGGTGCTGGGGATATAATCAGGTCTTTATGCAAGTACATTTTTTAATCTACTGAGCCCATTTCCCTGTCAATATTTGTATCTAACAACAGCAAATTGTGATGGCTCAAAAGCCATTTGCTGTCTCCGAGATGCATATGTAGCTGCTGACTTATCTAAGACAGGTTATGCACATAAATTAGAACTTCCAAGGTGTGCCAGAAACTTAGTATCCTTTCCTATCCCCTCCTCATCTATTTTTTCTCTTATATCTCAGGCTGGAAAGCTAAAAACTACACTACCCAGCTTCCTTTTCACTGGAGATTTCCAGGCATGCTTTGGATTTCAGTGCTGAGATGTATTTTTGTGAAATTTTGGAAAGCAAAAGCAAGAGAGAAGCCATGTTCCTGCTGTTATGGTCCTGGCTGGGAGGATGAGGCAAAGGCTCCAGACACCATTCTCAGGTCCCAAAGAAACCTGGGACACGGCTCACTCAGTGCCTGCAGATCTCCCCTGCACATTTCATCCTGCTACTCTCTGTTCTAAACCTCTCCAGCCCAAGGGCAGGCCTTCCCTTCCCCAGCTTCTCTTTCCTATCCTACAGAAACCAGCCATTTTGGTCATGCACTCTCTCGCTCACTTTTGGCCGCTCTCTGTCTGTCTGTCTGTCTGTCTGTCTGTCTGTCTGTCTCTCTGTGTCTGTCTGTCTCTCTGTGTCTGTCTGTCTCTCTGTGTCTGTCTGTCTCTCTCTCCCCTCTCCCCCTCTCTCCTCTCCCCACACTCCCCTCTCCCCCACTCCCCTCCCCTCCCCTCCCTTCTCTCTCTCTCTCTCTCTCCTTTAAGAATCTTGAAGACTGAACCCAGGGCCTCCCCAGTCCTAGGCAAGTGTGCTACTACTGAGCTATATCTCCCTAACTCCGGGGCCAGCCTTGCTCCTGCAGGAACTCACGGGAGCCCCAAGAGGATCATGCCTGTTTCTGTCAGGAGCTCATCACCTAACTATATTAACTTTCCCATTTTGTTCTCCCTTCAACAGTCTGATTTCCTTCCTTTCCAGGTCTTCTGGAAGCATGTGGCTGTCTGCCAGTGTTCCTACAAAGGTTTGCTGATTAGCAGGGTGGAACTGCTGCTGTCCCTGGGATCAGATCTCAGCTGCACTCTGCTTAATCACCCTGCTCACAATTTCCTCCATTTCTCCCCAATTTTTGCAGCTATTTAAAGCTTTCAGTCAGGCGTGGTGGCGCATGCCTTTAATCCCAGCACTCAGGAGGTTGAGGCAGGCAGATTTCTGAGTTCGAAGCCAGCCTGGTCTACAAAGTGAGTTCCAGGACAGCCAGGGCTATACCGAGAAACCTTGTCTCGAAACAAAACAAAACAAAAAACCAAACCAAAACAAACAAACAAACAAACAAAGCTTTCAACAAGTGTCTTTCAGCTCCTATTTTCTTTAATTAATTAATTAATTAATTAACAAATTGAGACAGGCTTTCACTCTCTACTTGCTGTAACAGTCCAGGCTGGCCTTGAACTTGTAAGCAGTCCTCCTGTTTCAACTTCCTGATTGCTTAATAGCAGGAGCCTCCATGCCTAGCCTTCTTGGGAGAGCGCACTGCTCCAGCTAGCTGCTTGTGTATCTGCACTGCTGTACTGTTGGCCAAAAGTGGAAAGCCCTTCAGGCGTATGCATCCTGTGGCTCACGAGCCCCATGGCAACTATGAATGCAGCCCAACACAAAATTGTTAACTTACCCAAAATGAGATTTTAAGGGGTGTCATTTCTTTTCCTGTAACTTCATTGTGTAACTCTGGAACGTGCCATCGACACATCTGCAGATGACAATCTCACCTCTTATGTTAGAAGTTTGGTCACACTTGAGGGACTGTGAATTCTAAAATAAACTTGAAGGTCTAGATGTTTGCTGGTACAGTACTTACCAAGTATGCACAAGGCCCTGGGTTTCACACCCAGTAGTGTGTGTGTGTGTGTGTGTGTGTGTGTGTGTGTGTGTGTGTGTGTGTGTGAATGTGAATTGTTCATTGCCAATCCATCTGAAACATCAGGAAACCCGTGGTCCCTCTCTGCTAACCCTCTCTGACCTCCACAGCATCCCCTTATCATCTCGGGGGGGGGGCACACCAGGAATCCTGCTCCTCAGCTTGTGGGAATACCTTACAGCAGCTACTCTCAGACATTACGGAGGACGGAGAATGGAATCTTGGAGCTTGTCATGTGTTGTCCAAGTTCTTGTTCCCTCTGCACAGACCCTGGGTTGCAGGGAGAACTAAGAGAGAGAGAGAGAGAGAGAGAGAGAGAGAGAGAGAGAGAGAGAGAGAATGCAGGTCTTCACAGAGGCCAGAGAAGGGCACAAGATCTGCATGCCTCTGCCTTCCAAGTGCTAGGACTAAACATTTTTATACAACATCACCAAAATGCTATTCTCTCTCTCTCTCTCTCTCTCTCTTTATATGTGTGTGTGTATGTGTGTGTTACACACACACATACACACACACACACACACACACACACACACACTACTGGGTGTGGAACCCAGGGCCTTGTGCATACTTGGTAAGTACTGTACCAGTGAACATCTAGACCTTCAAGTTTATTTTAGAATTCTATATGATGCCCCCCCCCCAAGTCGATGGTGGCACACGCCTTTAATCCCAGCACTCAGGAGACAGAGGCAGGCAGATTTCTGAGTTCGAGGCCAGCCTGGTCTACAGAGTGAGTTCCAGGACAGCCAGGGCTATACAGAGAAACCCTGTCTCGAAAAACCAACAAAAATCTATATGACCAAAGTAATGCACATGGATAAAACCACGGTTCTCCTTTCTTCCCTCTGTTAACACTCTCTAGCAGTAACATTAAGTTTTCTATCTAGACTTCCTCCTATACTTGTTCAACCAAGTATATTCCACTTTTAGTAACATTTGGATCCCCTGGAACTGGTATTGCAGATGGCTATATGCCACCATGTCAGTGCTGGGAACTAAACCGAGTTTTTCTTCAAGAGCATCAAGTGCTCTTAACCACTGAGCCAGCTCTCCAGCTTATTCTTTTTATAAATAATTACATAGTATCCCATTGTCTGAGTCCAGGTGGTTCCTGTAATTTGTTATTTTCAAGCTAACCAATTTTATCAGAACCAAATGATGACACAGTAAAATCTTATCTACATACCCACATGTGCACGCATGGACATACATTCTTTGCAACCTTATTGTGCCTTATAGAAAGCAAACAGTTGAGCCTATTCCTCTGCAGAGCTTCTGCAGCTGTAACAGTAACTAAAGAGGTTAGTCTTTTTGTTTTGTGATTTTCACCTTTTTTTTTTTTTAATGATAGCATCACTCTTCTCCTGGGGAGACAGCTTGTCTGAGTCATTACTTTCTTCAGAGTATCTGGTTTTCCGTCCTTCAGGCATCTGGACACCACATTGGGATGCAGATGTGGGCTAAGCCTTGTTTTTCATGCATCTGTCATGTTCTGTCTAAGTCTCAATGAAGCCTTCTTTTTGCCCGCCCTGGTGCATTTCACTGTGCTCCTTCTCCTCTTTGCTAACCACAGTTCTGCTAACCACTGTGGCTGCATTGCACCCTGGATAAGTGTTGTCTTCTGGTGTCTTCCAGCCAGCTGTATGAGCAAACATTTTTTTGATGTACTTGAGCTCCCAGGCAGCAGCAGATCCTTTGTCAACAACCAGGGGCTTACCAACCACTTTTGATTTTTCAGAGCAGCTGTAGCTCCTCGTTTCCTTCTTTGTCTGGCAGTCTGGTCCTTGTTCCCACTCTTAGGCCCAGCATCTGTATCTCTTCCTATGATGCTCTGGTTTCTGGTATCTCTCTGAGTCCTTGTAATGAGGCATCTTGGTAGTAGAAGGTATATATTTCCTACTATATTCAAGAATGGCCATATTGGCTTTTGGAGATCTCTTTTCTCCCAGGTTCTCTTTAGCCTTCTTGCTTAGGGCTCTCTATCTTACATGTGATGGGACCTGTATGAGCTTGCCGATGACAATGTCATTTTGATTCAGTGCAGTCTGGATCTTCAATGCTCACACAGTCATTCCTGCTATGGATATAGTGATGGAGGTGTTACTGGTAGCGTCCCCATCCTCATTAAGGTTTACCACAGGTCATTTGGCTTATGTGCTTTATTCTCAAAAGCTACTTGGTAAATGTTGAGGCCTAGATATGTTTTAAATTCCTTCTTATTTCCAGAAATCCCATCTTCCTGGGTTTCCTTCTGGGTCCTTTTCGTCATCGGCCCTTCCTCTTGTTCTTTCATGGTAATTTCTTCTAGAGCTTTTTGAAGGAAAGCAAAATCCAAGCCTTTTACCCTTTGGATGTGTTGGACGTTACCATCCAATTTGGACTCAGAGGCTAATTGGTTTCTTTGCTCTGTGAGAAATTGGTTGGCCCTGGCAGCAGCCCCATAGATAAGCCAAATAGCTTGGCTTCCTGGTGTTCTGGCTCAGGCCCTCTCTCCATTCATTGGCGTGGTATCGATACCCTCTGCTCCTCAACATCCCTTTTCCTCTCCCAACTCTTTCTTGAGAGAGCTTGACATAATAACTTTTCTTTTTCTCTTTTGCTTGGCTGGGTCTTTCTTCTTAATATGCCCCCTTGATGTCTCGTGCTGAGGAGATTTAGATGGTAGAGACTGGGTTTTCAGAAGTCTCCTGAAGTCTTCATTCATGAGTTTGGCTGGTGGAAGAGATGAGGAACAACTGCCTTGCCACAAGGTGGGGTGAAAGGGAAGGAAGATGACTTCTTCTTTTTTTTTTAAAAGATTTATTTATTTATTATATGTAAGTACAATGTAGCTGTCTTCAGACACACTCCAGAAGAGGGCATCAGATCTCATTACAGATGGTTGTGAGCCACCATGAGGCTGCTGGGATTTGAACTCAGGACCTTTGGAAGAGCAGTCAGTGCTCTTAACCTGGAAGATGACTTCTAAGCTCATTCAGACATTTCCCCAATGGCCCTTCTGATACCCCAAGGGAGGATCAAACATCAGTACTGAGCCTCTCCTAATACCACAAATTTTCTCCCAACCACATTAGATGTTTTGATAGTGACCAATCTGCAGAATGACTACTAGAAATGATGTCTTCTTAGGCTGGGTGTGTTCCTCAGTGGTAGAGCGCATCCTTAGGTGTTCATTGCCCGGGGCTCTATCTTCAACATCACAAACAAACTGCTTTTTGTTAAATTGAAACACACGCTGCACCCTTGCAGACATACAGCTCACTTTTTCGCAGACAGGGTAATTGAATCTAGACTAGCAGGTAGTCTTGTGCTCAATGGCATCTAAGGCTGGATCTGTGACAGGGATCCAGGTTTGGTAGCTCTTGCCAGGAAGCTGAGGCCAAAGGATGCTATGTCTGAGGGAAACTTGGGCTATATAGTAAGACTCTTTGTCAGGAGAAGCCAAACATAAAACAAATATATTGAATTGCTTCTTTGTCCAGCCCTGAATTTGGGCATTCTGTTTATTTATTTTTTCCAAATACAACTTAAAAGGCTAAAAGTTTCCTGTTTGTACAAGGCTGTAGCCACAGTCTCAATTATAACACTATAGCCAGTGCCCCAGTTAGTTCTCCCACTGAGTCACTCCTCCACTTAGAACTTGGTTACCTCTGAGTCTGGGAAGAGCTTCTAGAGCCCTAGCTGTTTGTTTCTGTCTGAGTGGATTGTTTGGGTCAGGTACCTGCTTTCGCTAGAACTGAGGGTCCAGGGAAGGAAGAATTGGCCCTATCTAGCTCAGATTTATGGTGGCTGCAAGAGCGGCTCAGGCATGCCCGATAGAAACGGCTCCAGTTGGTTCACAATATAATACTTAATAATTTAATTTTTCCCAAACCTTTTCCCACAGATATTTAAAATGCTTCCAATATTTTGTACTTACATGAAATGCTGAAGCACAATCTATTTTTAAACTATCTGCATAATTTTTTAATAACTGCAAATAGTTTTGCATCTTACAATTTTTTTTAACCAGAATCTAGACTTGAACCTAGTTCTGGCTGATGCTAAGGCCCACGTGTTTCCTCATACATGCCGAACGCAGTTTCTGGAACACTGAACTTGGAAAAGAAAGTGCCACAAGTTAGTCATAGGTAGTACTGTTTCCCTAGTTCCTATTTAGGGTACTATGTCCGGATCTAATTAGCTTTTAATCTCCCTGGGTTAGTTTTAAAATGATTTGCCATCTTTGTTATAGGTATGATTTCCCCCTCAAAACAAATACAGACAAAATTACATCCTTACAAATTTATTTTTAAACCTGGGAAGGTCCAAAGCTCAAACTGTCAGTATAGGAAGTTAAATATAATCTCTCACACTGGAAAATATATCCAATGCCCACTTAATCATTTAGGGCATCTAGTAAAATATGAAAGGATGTTAGACTTACATTTCCTGTTTGTGGGAGAAACTTGTTCTTTTTGCTGCATTCCACATTGTTCTATGTCTTAGATAGGGTTTTACTGCTGTGAACAGACACCATGACCGAGGCATCTCTTACAAAGAACAACATTTAATTGGGGCTGCCTTACAGGTTTAGAGGTTTAGTCCGTCATAATCAAGGTGGCAGCAGGGCCGCATCTAGGCAGGCATGATGCAGGCAGAGTTGAAAGTTCTACATCTTCATCTGAAGGCTGCTAGTGGAAGATTGATTTCCAGGCAGCTAGGAGTAGGGTCTTAAAGCCCACCCCACAGTAACACACCTGCTCCAAGAAGACTACACACTCCAAAAAGGCCACACCTCCAAATAATGCCACTCCCTGGGCCTAGCATATACAAACCATCACATTCCACTCCCTGGCCCCTATAGGCTTGTTCAAGCAAACATATGAGTCTATAGGGGCCATATCTGAACATAGCATAGTGCAAAATACATTTAGTCCAACTTCCAAAGTCCCTATAGTCTATAGCAGTCTCAACAATTTAAAAGTCCAAAGTTCAAAATCTCTTCTGAGATTCATCTAATAACTTAACTGTAATTCCCAAAGCAAGACAGGAAACCAACTGGGCAAACTCCAAAATCTGCATCTCCATGGCTGATATCAAAGTTGTCTTCAGATCTCGAATTTTTTTTTCATATTTGTTGACTGCAACAAACTCCTTTCTCCTGGGCTGGTTCCACTCCCTGTTAGCAGCTGTTCTTAGCTGTCCATGGCTCTGGCATTTTGAGCATCTTGGGGTCTCCAAGGCAACTTCAATGTTCTCCTGCTTTCTGGGGCTGGAACATGCCCCCTGCCCTTATTCTATTCCCAGAATTCTGTTTTCCAACTCCCTGCTCTTTAGATTGACCTTGAACTGAGAGATCTGCATGGCTCTGTCTCTTGGGATTAAGGGTGTGTCCCATCAAACATGGATCTAAATTTAGCTGGGTAAAATCTCTCAAATCCCTTAATCTGTTATCTCCTAGACCATAGGATTCAGGTCCATTTCACTTCCTGGTGCCCCTTTAATACTTGAACCATGTATTTTATATTTTTCCTCTCTAAGCTTGTTATGCTTGTTCAAAACACTTTTTATGCGACTTAACCAGAGAACAAAGTCTCTGATAGACTTCCTTTGTTAATGCAATTAATCTGAGTCTCTTTACCTTAGCCTCTTTTTATTTTTAAAGATTTTATTTATTTATTATATGTAAGTACACTGTAGCTGTCTTCAGACACTCCAGAAGAGGGCGTCAGGTCCCAATATAGACAGTTGTGAGCCACCATGTGGTTGCTGGGATTTGAACTTAGGATCTCCAGAAGAGCAGTCTGTGCTCTTAAGTACTGAGCCATCTCTCCAACCCCTCACCTTAGCCTCAAGCAGACTCTTCAGACAAGGGCAAAAATAGCCACATTCTTCACCAAAATACCACAAAACCATTTCTAAAACCTGATTTTGGAGTAGGACTAATTTATTTTGGAGTGCCTGATAACTTACATGGCTAGTCAAGCAGTCCATGTTGTCATTTTAACACTAGAGGCTTCAAGTCACAGAGCATTTCACTGAAGTCGTAACTCACCTCCCTGAATCATATGTTGGATATATAGTTCAGTGTATCTTAACTCCTTTTATTCTGTGCTGAGAATCTATCCCAAGGCCTGGAACAATCAAGGCAAATATTCTCCTGCTGAACTGCATTCAAGTCCAAAATGTAACTTAATTTTTTTCCTCAATGAATCCTTTTGTGATTTTTCCTCCTATATATTCCATTCATATACTCAACACAGATCTTCTTCCCTGTCCCCCAGGCCACCTGAAAGTGAATTCTGACTTTTCTGGTCCTTCAGAATAATTTATCTTTATCTTAAATTTATGTATATAGGGTCTCACTATATATAGCCCAGGATGGTTTCAAACTCTCTATCCTCTTGGGAGGGCAAGATGGCTCAGTTGGTAAAGTGTTTAACACACAAGGGTGATGACCTCAATTTGATCCTCAGAACCCAATGAAAAAGCCAGATGTGATGGCATGTACTTGTAATTCTCACACTGCAAAGACAAACATGGGTGGATCACTGGAACTCATTAGCCAGGCACAGCTGAGTTGAACTGATGAGCTCCAAGCCAGTAAGACACCGTGCCTCAAAAGCTAAAGTGGATGGCACCAGAGGAATGACCTCTGAGGTTGACCCCTGGTTTTCATGCACACACACACACACACACACACACACACACACACACAGAGAGAGAGAGAGAGAGAGAGAGAGAGAGAGAGAGAGAGAGAGAGAGACAGAGAAACAGATACACATACCACACAAACACAGACACATACACATACGCCACACACACATACGCCACACACCATACCCCACACACAGGACACACACAGACACCACACACAGATATACACACAAACACCTCCATTCTTCTGTCTCAGGGCCCTGAATGCTGGGATTTTGGATGTGCAACACTACTTTATCATTCCTTCTTTAGACAGCAGGATACTTTTTCTGTTTGGAACTTCAGTTGGTATCTGAGCAAAGGCAGTTGCTCGTTCAAAGTTGCCTGGCTTCTGTTTATAAGTGTATTCAGCACAACATCAGTAGTAGTTGGATTGCACATCCCCACTGATGAAGGACTTCCAGTTAAATAACTTAGTGACTGCACCTCTGCTGTTTGTGGGACTTTGTTTTCAGAACTTTCTTAAATAGCCAAATGTCCTTGGGTGCTCAAGCCTCTTATAAAGAGTATTTGCTTCTATCGTAGTGTTTGCATAGACCCTACAGATAACCTTCTGCAAACTTGAAATGACCCATAGATCATTTACCATTTCTGAGACAATATAAATGTTAAGTAGCTATACTGTGTTGTTTAGGGAAAAGAAGCTAACAAAAAGAGTTGGTACAGGTTCAGGAAAGACAGGTTTTTTTTTTTTTTCCTGTAAGAGTTTAGACATGGGATTGGTTAAATCTTTATACTTGGAGCTTACGCCTACAGAGGGCTGAGCCAACTGTGCATTCACACTTTGGAATGTTCTACAGTTGTGGTAAAACCAGAAAGGTTTAGGGATTGATTGTTAAGATATAGTGTTGAATGAAAAAAATTTCAGAAGTGCATGCCACTACCTCTATCAAAGGAGCAGACAGACAATGGTTAGATAGAAATGCATCTTTGCTTGGACAGATAGAAGACATCTCTGAATAAAGCACAAGCAATTGATAAAATGGCTTACTTTTGAGAGAGAGGGGCAAGGTGGCTGAGGGGAGAGGTGGGAGAAGCACTGTCTATTCCGGTCGTCCTGTCACCAGGATTGAGAAAGACAGCTCAATGTTGCCAGCTAAGCAACCTCAAGAATTCTCTTCAGAGCCTTAGGGACATCTACACAAGCATGGTCTAAAGTTTGACTTCCATCATGAAAAAGAACTTCAGGGTGAGTCAGCGAGAAGCACAGTTAGAAAATGGACTAACCAGAAAGGCAAGACTCGCTTGGAGAGAGCTGAGTGACACTGCCTTTATGCCTTAGTGGCAGCCATGTGAGTGATTTGTGGCTCTGAGGTTACTTAATCTTCAACTAAGGTTAGGTCTTAGCCACAGAATCTGTCCTTGAGGGGAGACTTTTAAAGTACACTGTTCAGGCTTGCAGGTGGAGAAGGGAGTGCCAGCCAAGAGAAGGCCATTGATCAAAGGGACCCTCTCTGATCCATAGGTCATGAGGAGGTTGGGTTTAAGGCATGCTTCATTAGCCATGCTAACAGTGTCATTTGGGATGGTTCCCAGAGCACTCTTGTGCAGGTGGTCTAGTAAATGATCTCAAAATCCCTGGGTACCATGCAGAATGAAACATAAATCTAAACTGGGAGAGTAGTGGAAGGAAGTCCTTTCCTTTATTATGACCCCTCTATTTCCTAAGTAACTCCCGTCCCTCAGGACCCTAGTATCCTTCAGGGGTTAGATTCATACTCTCTCACCTCGGAAGACACCAGAATCTGTGGCCTTTCCAGACCCCTTGTATGGAATGGTGCAGTGTTTACATTTGATCTATGTGCGCCCTCCTAGCGCCTTTAAACTCTCTTTAAGTTATTTGTAGTGCCTAGTATGATATAAATGTTCTGTAAATGGCTGTTAGATTGTTGTTTAGGAAATAATGACGAGAAAAAAGTCTGGAGATATTCAATAAAGGCACAATTTGGACTGTATTTTTCTATGGCAAGTTCAATCCACAGATGCTGTACCCATAGGTATGGAGAGTCAACTATACATCTTTTGTTCTCTTATATTTTTTAAAGGTCTTTTTATGTGTATGTGTTTGTGCCTAAGTATATATATACGCACCACATGCATGCATGTGTCTGTGGAGCCTAGAGGAGTTACTAGAGTTTTAGGTGAGCCACCCAGTGTGGCTACTCAGAACCAAACTTAGATACTCTGCAAGAGCAGCAAGTGCTCTTACCCACTGAGCTATCTCCCCAGCCCATTATTTCAAAGTTTGAAAAGCAAAAATACAAGACTCATACAAAGACATGAATGAACAATGAAACAACCAAAATCGGAAGGCAAACGACTAAGAGGAATGTGTTAGTTTAATCCTCTTGTTACTGCAACAAAATATGTGGTGAAAGCAAGCCAGGGACGGAAGGTCTTCCCAGTTGAAGAGCTTATGGTACATCTTGGGGGGTGGGGAGGCATGGTGGCAGGAGCAGGACGCAGACAGGAAAGTGGGCGCTTCATTTTACTTTCACTTTCTCCGTTTTATTCGGTCTGGGATCTCAGCCCAAGGAATGCTGCCACCCACCTTCAGAGCAGAGTGGGTCTCCCTGCCTCAGCGAATCTATTCTAGAAGCTCCCTCACAGATATGCCTCCCAAAAGTGTGTCTCCTAGGTAATTCTGGATCCCGTGAAGGTGACAATCAAGGTAATTGTCACAAAGTAGAAGCAGGTTACCTTTGGGAACTCTTCGGCTCTCCTGCCTTACCTCTACAAACCTTATGAGTGGCCATTGCTGGAGAAGGGCTATGGCAAGGCCTTTCTTGTGGCCTTTCTCAGAAGGGGGAGAACTCTTGGTACTAGGTGGCTGTCCCAGGACAAATAGGTAGGAAAGTCAGAGAGATCCCTAGGAACTGAGGGACCAGAGACTCAGCTCCTCATGTTTGCAAAGTTAATCTTCTTCTCTGGTAGCTTGAGATGGTCAGTTGCCATAGGAGGGACGAAGGAACCTTTGGGAAAGTCACCAAATAGGAATAAGCTGAACTAAGTAAGCTCAACGTGGTGATATAGACTGAGAAAGCCAACTTTTTCTGTGATGGGCCTGGGCCTGTATTACCATGCCTACTTCCTTACCCTTTTATCCCCAGAGCATTTTCCAAGTGCTGGGGAAAGGTTAAATGAATGAGTCTAGTGTTGTGGAGTGCCATGAGTGGTCCCTAATGAACCTTTATGGCTCCAGCCCTCACACCCTGTGAGTCCTCCCATCCTGACTCTAAGCCAGGTATTGGCAACATGTCCGTTCAGCTAGAAACCTAGCAGGCAGGATCAATCACATGGCCCTGCATAATGGCAAGATGGGGGGAGAGGTGGGACAGAAGGTATGATACAAGTTCTCTAAAGCATGATTGGCTAAAATCCTAACAACTCCTTGCTGGTTCACCTGTTCCTAGACTTTTGTCTTTCTAATAATGACAAATATTTGGCATAGGATTCTCTTACATGCAGAATGTTCTTTGACCCTTAAAGGAATTATTGGAACAGTAAATGGAAGCTGTGGGTGGTCGCATATACCTGTAATCTCAGCACTTGGGAGGGAGAGGCCGAAAGATCAGGAGTTGAAAACTAGCCTTAGCTACACAGTGATTTGGATGTTAGCCTCAGCTGTGTGAGGCCTTACTTTTGCCTAAAAGGTAAACTGAGATAAAATAAAAATCTAAAGGGCGCCGGGCGTGGTGGCGCACGCCTTTAATCCCAGCACTCGTGAGGCAGAGGCAGGTGGATTTCTGAGTTCGAGGCCAGCCTGGTCTACAAAGTGAGTTCCAGGACCGCCAGGGCTATACAGAGAAACCCTGTCTCGAAAAACCAAAAAAAAAAAAAAAAAAAAAAAAAAATCTAAAGGGCTTAGTTATTGTCTTGGTTAAGGTTTCATTGCTATGACGAAACAGTGTGACCAAAAAGCAGGTTGGGGGAAGAAAGGGTTTATTCAGTTTACACTTCTGCATCATGAAGGCAGTCAGGGCAGGAACTCAAGCAGGGCAGAAACCTGGAGGCAGGAGCTGATGCAGAGGCCATGGAGGAGTGCTGCGTAGTGGCTGGCTTTTTGTGGCTTGTTCAGCCTGCTTTCTTATAGAACCCAGGACCACCAGCCCAAGGGTGGCACCACCCACAATGGGCTGGACCCTCCCTCATTATCACTAATTGAGAAAGTGCCTTGACAGGTCTTCCTACAGTTGGATCTGATTGGAGGCATTTTCTTAATTAAGGCTCCTTCCTCTCAGATGACTTCAGCCTGTGTCAAGTTGAGATAAAACTATCCAGCACAGTTATGCAAATAGAAATTGGGTGGTTCCCATCAGTAGTCATTCAGGAGCTCCACCTGGAGATGTAGAGGGGATGGCTCTCACCCGCTGGACAGGGACCGAGAACAAAGGAAACTGACCACAATGCCACAGCTACCTTCTTTAATTTATCCCATCTGAAAAAACCCGTTATGGAAGTCTATGTCTGGTGGCTTGAGCCTGAGAGGCCAAACTTACTCCATCTTGGGACCATCTTAAAGAAAAGAAGAAAAGCCTAAGAACTTGACACACAGCAGAACCCAAGCTGCACCCACATACTAGAAAGGACCCCATGGCTTGTCCTTGGCTAGAGTTACTCCTTAGCTACTTCCTTTGAGTAACAACAGTTACTCAAAGATTAGTCTGATTCTTTCAGATCATTTGTGATCATATGATCTTGCTTCAGAGCACCCACTTGTCGGCTATATTAGATGCTTGCCAGGGTGGACACCCCCTCCCTCACCCCCTCCCTTGTTCCTATTTTCCTATAAAAACTTGTCCTGCTGAGGGTTCGAGGCTGCTCCGCCTTCCCTTCCTGTCCTGCTGTATCAGGGTTGGGTTGGAGGAGGGCTCAAGTCCGAGTCTGTAATAAAGAGACCCTAATGCTATTACATCAGAAACGGCTCCTTGGTAGCCTTTTGGGGTTCACAAATGCTTCCTGACACAACAAGCCTACATCATGTGTTTTTCTCTACTATGAAGAATTACAAAAACTATGTGATAACTCAGTGAGGAAAGTGGCACCAATATTGTAGGTTTTTTATTAAAGATGTCTTTATTTTATTTATATGAGTACATTGTAGCTGTCTTCAGACACACCTGAAGAGGGCATCAGATCCCATTACAGATGGTTGTGAGCCACCATGTGGTTGCTGGGATTTGAACTCAGGACCTCAGGAAGAGCAGTCAGTGCTCTTAACTGCTGAGCCGTCTCTCCAGCCCTAATGTTGTGTTTTATAAAAAGATATGAAGGAAGGAATACATTTGGTGGAAGGCACTGTACGGTGTGGGGGAAGGGGGTGCCTCTGTGAGCCCATACTATAGTATACAATGGTATAGTATAGATTAGAGTTTATTCAGGGCATGGGGAGGAGAGAGAGAGTGAGAGAGAGAGTGAGAGAGAGAGAGAGAGAAGAGAAGAGAAGAGAAGAGAAGAGAAGAGAAAAGAAGGAGGAAGAGGAAGAAGAGGAGGAGGAGAGAGGAGAGGAGAGGAGAGAGAAAGAGAGGAGAGAGAGGAGTAGAAGACAGCCATGAGCACATGCAGAGGGAGGAGGAAGGGGGGAATGTGGAGAGAGGGAGTAAAGAGGAGCAGGAGCAAGAGCAAGAAGGCTAGAGAGAGAGAGAGAGAGAGAGAGAGAGAGAGAGAAGAGGGGCAATCAGCCCCTTTTATAGTGAGTCAGACATACCCGTCTGTTGCCAGGTAACTGTGGGATATACCCTAGACTAAATGCCAACAGAAAGTGTTTGCTGTGCAAGCGTGACCTGGACTCCTAGCTCCCAGGTAAGAGCTGGGTGCAGTGCTACATGGCTATACCCCCAGCACCAGGGAAACAGAGACAGGTGGAGTTTTTGACATTGACCTCTGGTCTCCTACACACACACACACACACACACACACACACACACACACACACACACGAACATGAAACAGCTGACAGAAATTATAATGCGTCTTTGAACCAAGGAGTGCTAAAGATCGCTGAAAACTACCAGAAGTCAGGGGACCTTCTAGAGAGCCCTTGTGAATGTATTCAGGGGGTGGGACCTAGACAAAAGCAGTTTGGACCCTTCTCTTTCTTTGCCATGCCACTATGAGGCAGGGGAGCAAAAGATACTCTCCAGATGTGGCTCTTCAGGCAGGCAGGTCATGCCTTCTGAAGTCTCAAGTGTTTTGTAATATCATGGGAGACACACTAAGGCACAACTCAAGCGACATTTCAGTTCTGTCTGCACATGAAGCTGAAGTCACTTGTGAGACTTAACTGACTGTCTGCTCCCGGACGATTCTTCAGGCTCTGTCCCCATTTGAATTGAATTTAACAAGCTGAGAACAGTAGTATGTGTCTGTCATCTCAGCATTCAGGTAGGTGGATAAAGCAAGTAAGGCCAGCTTGGTTTATGCAGTGAGACCTTGTCTAAATTTTTTTTTAATTACTCACATCTGTTGGCATACCATCCATAATAATTTCAGTGTTTGGAAAGCAGAGGAAGAAGGAGCAGGAGTTCAAGATCGGCTTTGGCTACATTCTCAGTTCAAGGTCAGCCTGGACTACAAGAAAACCTTTCTCAAAATAGAACTAACGAATTTAGTTTTAACAAAAGGCTCTGAGCTCAACATCATTGATACCATCATATTTTATCTCTAAGAAAACTAAGACACAGGCTAGGCACATTGACTTGTGTCTGTACTCCCAGTGGAGACTGGGGCAGAAGAATTGCTGTGGGTACCTACCACGAACAGACAGGCGTAGCCAGGAGGAACCTCAGTACCCCAGCTCCCCAATCCATGCTTTAAAGTATTTCGATATTATAAAATGCAGAGAAAGACAGAGGGAGACTCTGACCAGCCAACTTGGGGTACATGCCTATAGCTATATAGCAAGACTATAAAAGTACCTTTTATTTCCTTCGGTGTAATTGTCATCTTGGAGGCCCACTGCTGAGTTAGCTCTCCCATTCTAGCTCTTTCTGAACTCTAGTTGGCTGCTTCAAGTCAACTGTTCTGGTTCAAACTCCTCTCCAAGCTGACTAATTGAATCTAGCTTCTCTCAGCCTCTGACTGAATTGCTCTGCTTGGTCTCATACTAACCCTAGCAATGTGTTCTCATCTTCTAACTCCTCCTTATTCTTTGGCTTCAGCTGCCTCTGCTGACCTGCACTGCATTGTGTGAACTCACGAAGGAACTCAACTCCACTGCGCTGCACTCACTGTGCTGACTCCCAACTCACTGACAAAAATGACTAAACTATCCCTCTCCCTCTCTCCCTCCCTCTCTCCCTCCCTCCCTCCTTCCTCTTCCTCCTCCTCCTCCTTCTTCTTCCTTCTCTCTCTCTCTCTCTCTCTCTCTCTCTCTCTCTCCTGGTCATCAAATAGCTTTTTCCTGAGAGTTGGCCATATCATATCTTCATCTCTCTCTCTCTCTCTCTCTCTCTCTTTTTCAAGACAGGGTTTCTCTGAGTAGCCCTGGCTGTCCTGGAACTCACTTTGTAGACCAGGCTGGCCTCGAACTCAGCCTGCCTCTGCCTCCCAAGTGCTGGGATTAAAGGCGTGCGCCACCACTGCCTGGCTCATATCTTCATATCTCTTACTTATTCTATCAAATCTTTCTCTGATTAGTCTTCCAGAGGGGTTAAAGATGTGTACTAAGGGCATGTCAACATTCCAGCCAGATCACACAGACCTAGAAGGTCTTTGGATGTGATCAGAGCAGCCATGTTGCTGTATTAACATTCCTCTATACCATAGAATGGTATGCTGTGGTAGCCATATTAAAAGGAGGACCCAGTCTCATAGAAGAGGGGTTATCTTACCAGAAGAAGACAGCCAGGCATGCTGAGTTGACAAAAGTCAGAATGCCCACTAAGTTTGGAATAAGAAATGCTATGGCACTTCTACAAACAAGGAATCCCAAAGATAGCCAGCATACCACCAGGAGCTAGGGGACAGGCATGGAAGAGCTGCCCCCTTAGAGTCTCAAGAGCAGGCAAATCTTCTTACATCTTGGTCTTGGATCTTAGCCTCCAGAGGAATGAACTGATGTCTGTCTGTTGTTATGCCACCAAGTGTGTGGTTTGTCCTGGTTCTCGTAGGCTGAAATATTTGGCTGTATAGTGTGGGACTCTGACAAAGGGCTGCTATTAACTCCTCTCTGTCTCTGACTCACTTTGATTTCCTTTGTTCCTCAATTCTTACATCACTGTTGGTCTTCAACCCACCCATGGCTGTCCAGCCTCCAGCCAGAAATGCTACACCCCCGAAGCCCCAGTTGTGCTATCTTGAGTTTCAGAACTATGCTCTTGCCAAATAAAAGAATGGCCTGTCCTCCAGAGGAGGGATAAAGTGTGGTTATGTCTGGGCTTTACCTGTGTGACTTGTCATTTGTGTCACTTACTCCAGACAGGGTGCAGAACTATGTGGCTCATGAGGCTGGGAAGAGCATAAAACCTACAGACCTGAGCTGGAGAGATGGCTCAGTAGTTAAGAACACTGACTGCTCTTCTAGAGGTCCTGAGTTCAATTCCCAGTAACCACATGGTGGCTCATAACCATCTGTAATGGGATTTGACACCCTCTTCTTGTGTGTCTGAAGACAGCTACAGTGTACTCATGTAAGTGAAATAAACAAATCTTTTAAAAATGTTTTTTAAAGGTCCTGAGTTCAAATTCCAGCAACCACATGGTGGCTCACAACCATCCGTAACAAAATCTGATGCCCTCTTCTGGAGTGTCTGAAGACAGCTACAGTGTTACATGTAATAAATAAATAAATATTTTTAAAAAATGTTTTTAAAAACAAAAGCAAAACCAAAAACCTACAGACCCGAGGAAGAGAATCTCCCAGATTCTGATGCAGCACAGCCAGCTGGCCTGTCAACCTGTAGTGAGAACTCTCCTTTATAAGTGTACAGAGTGTCACCATGTGCTTCCAGTGTTTTCTGCTTCTCCACTGAGGATTTCTTTAGGGTTTGGGAAAGTTCTTTTAACTCAGTGCATGCTGATTTTTTTTCTTATAAAGGACAACATTTAATTGGGGTTGGCTTACAGATTCAGAGGTTCAATCCATTATCATTGAGGGGGGAAGCATGGCAGCATTCAGGCAGGCACAGTGCAGGCAGAGCTGAGAGTTCTACATCTTCATCTGAAGGCTGCTAGCAGAATACTCAGTACATGCTATTTTTATTCATTTATCTTAAGAACATCTTTCAAGGCTTTACTACATTTAGTGTGTGCGTGTGTGCATGTGTGTGCGCATGTGTGTGTGTGTGTGTGTGTGTGTGTGTGTGTGTGTATGACACAGCATGCATGACAGTGCACGTGTTGAGGTCAGAGAACAACTTTCAGGAGTCGATCCTCCTTCCTAGCATGTGATTTCTGGGAACAGAACTCAGGTCATCAGAGTTGGCAGCAAGAACCTTTAATTTTCTGTTGCTGTGATAAACCACCATGACCAATGCAACTAATAGAAGAAATTTATTTTTTCTTATGGTTCCATAGGGAGAATTCATCATGGTGAGGAAGTTTGGCAGTATATCGTAGGCACAGCCAGAGGAACGGGATGCTGAGAGGCCACATCCTTTATTTACTTCAAGCACAAAGGAGAGACAGAGAAACTAGAAGTGGTGAGGGGATTTTTAATCTCAAAGCCCATCCCCAGTGACATACTTCCTCCTGCAATGCAGCATGACCTAAACTTCCCCAAACAGTGGGGACCAAGTGTTCAAATATCCAAGACTATTGGAGACATTTTTCATTTAAACCACTATGGAAACCACCATGTAAAACACTAAAGAATGTGGTAGAATTGAAGGTGGTGACAGATGCTATGGAAGTGACATGGCTCAGGTAGCAGCAGGAACAGCAAGTTATCTAGATTTCCAAAGAGCTCATTCTCTTACAGAAAGTCTGAAAGTGAGGACCCCTAGCCTAGAGCTTCTGGGAGAATTGAAGCCTACAGGAGGCAGTCAAGCTGTTGTAGATCTGAAACAACAAATGGCTTGCTCTCAAACTGGAGCCTATGCTACTCACAAGCTGGGTGGCCTAGGAGTGATGGGCACAATGGTCTCCCTCAAGGGAGGGTGTGTTGCTTCGGCTACTATTAGTAGAGCTGTTGGCAGATAGCCTTCAGCTGTAGGTACCTTTGGGGTCTGCCTCAGCTTCAGAGAGAACTTTATCTAAATTGTAGCCTTTGTGGGGGGGTGGTCTACATTCTTTGACCAATGGTTCCTAGAGTACAAAAGCACAGATATCTTGGGACAGCTGTGAAGGACCATTCTCTTTCCATAGTTAACTGTGGGGGTTGACCCTGGGTTTGTATCATGGCTGTCTAACCTCCCTTTCCTCTTCCTTCTCTTTGCAAGGATATTTCATCAGCCTCCTGTGTTGCAGAAGCTTGAATGTGTCTCCCAAAAGCTCTTGTGTGGCTGAGTTCAGTAGACACAGATACACATGCCTATAATCTCAGCACTGAGGAAGCTGAGGCAGAAGAACCAAGCATTTGAGGCTAGCCCATGCTATATATTAAGTTACTGTCTCAAACAAGTATAAAACAATTTAAACACCCACCCTCAACTCAAAACAAAACACGTTCTTGTGTTGGGAACTTTTCTCAAATCCTGTGTCCATGGTATTTGGAGGTAAGGCTTTTGGAAAGAAATATAGATGGGATTGTGAGGGTAGGGCATCCTTGGTGGATTTATAATAAGAGGAAGAGAGACTTCACTTAGTAGGTCTGTTCTAGGTGATGGCCTGTGTCATGCTCTAAAGTACCATGATGTTCTTCATCAGATGCCAAGACTATGCTCTTAGATTTTCCAGCCTCTAGAACTGTGAACCACATTAGCCTCTATTCTTTGTATATTCCCCACCCTCTAGGGTTTTATTATAGTAATTGAAAATGGACTAAGACATACATACTCATCTCTGCCCAGAATTTTCTTCTCAAGGAATGCAACCAAGTAGATGCAAGCTCCTGAGCCCTGCATGGCTAAGCAAGGGAAGATGTGTCATGATGGTTCCCTGGAGCAGAGCCAGTAGGGCATGGGCTTCCACAAGTGTTGACAGTTGCTAGGTGTGAGACTTGTTTGTATAATAATGTACATAATTCGCATTATGTTCCTTCTCTGGGAGAAGTTCTCCCAGCCAAGGTTAATGACTCCATGATAATTAGAAGTAGCATGTGTCCAAGAGGTAAGGGTGTGTTTAATGTCCCTTAGCAAAATGCTAATTGTTGTGACCTTCAGGACAGCCCTTAAGGCTATAGGAAAGAAGTCTAAAAACATGAGCTCAAAAATATATAAACAGAATTTCCCAATGATACAAAATATGAGGAAGCAACACGAATTATATGAAGGGCTCCATGGACCTAAAAAAACAGAGGCAGCTGCACTATGAACCAGGTTGTCAGAAAGATATTAAGGAAGGAGGTAAAGAGATTTGGGGAGTGATAATCACAGGGCAAGATCTCAGCTAGCTTATTGTCTGTGCTTACAAAGGCAGGTAATTTCTGAATTCATTTGCCCTGTTTTAAAAAAAAATGTACTTAATGTTATTTTCTAAGACTCAGGGGCTAAGGTCATAAAATGTGGATTCTGGGATAATCAAAAGGGAACCTGGATGAACAATTGAATTGATATGTAAATAAAAGACTGGGCTTTGGTCTGCAAGAGCTGAGCTGTCTGGAGATCTCTAGAGAGATTTCTCCAGCAGAACACAAGGCTGTCAGCTTCTATCCACAATTGCCTTTGAGTGGTTCTTTTGCTGCTCCCTAATACCAAGCACTTCAGGACCCCCTCTTCAGGCTCTCTAGCCAACCCTAGCTTCCTTAGTCTGAGAAGGGCATGTGGTGTAACCAGAATACATCTGAGCTTGAAGCAGGAGGCCCTAAAGGGGTCAGAGACAGACGTAATACTTTTCAAGTTGGGCATGTTGCCATATGCCAGTAAGCCCAGGACTTGGGAGGCAGAGCTCAGGCAGGAGGATGGCAAGTTGGAGGCCAGTCTAGACTGATCTGAAAACAAGTTTTAAAAATGATTTTTATTTTTTAAAGAATTATATGTACATATGTGAGTGTAGGTGCCCAAAGGGTCCAGTAGAGGGCGCTGAAGCCCTAGAGTTGGAATTGCAGGTGGTTGTGAGCAGCCAGACATGGGTACTGAGAATCCAATTTAAGTCTTCTGCAAGAACAGGTACCTAACTGGTGAGCCATCTCTTCACGTCCACCACAAACTTAAAAAGAAAAAAGTCACATTCAAGCTACCATTGGGAATCCATAGAAGAATATACATAAATGTGTACTCATGAAAAGGAACAAAGAATGTTTGTATGGTTCTATGCATCTGTAGAGATAAAGGCAAAACATTTGGGGGTGGGTGCCCAAATACTTTATCCTTTGTAAATCCACCATCAATAGGAAGTGTGCTTATGTCACAGACATGGCTAAACTGTCAGTTGAGCTGGGCGTGGTGGCACTTGCCTTTAATCTCAGCACTCGGGAGGCAGAGGCAGGCAGATTTCTGAGTTCGAGGCCAGCCTGGTCTACAAAGTGAGTTCCAGGACAGCCAAGGCTATACGTCTAGAAAAACCAAAAAAAAAAGAAAAAAAGGAAAAAAAGAAAAAGAAAAAAACTGTCAGTTGAACGGAATGCACTTTGGAAAGTGAGCGAAAGTGTTTGTACAGTGCAGGCCATTCTGTCCACGAGTGCCAAGATGTTAGCCAGAGTTTCCATTTCTGCAATTACTATTAATTCAACTGTATTTCTCTAGTCTTGCTAGTGACACTAGGGTCTGGGCTAGCTCTTTTCCACACAGTATGGCCCTTATGTGGTGGCAAAGTAATATATCAGGGATGTCCCCGAGAAATAGCAAGAGGGTTTGGCCCAGGTCTCCAATTGCTCTGTTTCTTTTCTTTTTCTTCTTTTCTTTTTGTTTCTGTCTTGAGGCTGGAAGCCAAGGCATCCTGAGTGCTGGCTGCACACTTGGCACCACAACTCTCCAGATCCCACATTTTCTTTCTTTCTTTTAAGAATTATTTATTTATTTATTTTATGTACGTGAGCACACTGTGGCTGTCTTCAGACACTCCAGAAGAGGGCATCAGATCCCATTACAGATGGTTGTGAGCCACCATGTGGTTGCTGGGATTTGAACTCAGGACCTTTGGAAGAGCAGTCAGTGCTCTTACACCCTGAGCCATCTCACCAGCCCCAGCTTCCACATTTTCAATAACAGTTGGTTTTGGATTTTTTCGAGACAGGGTTTCTCTATGTAGCCCTGGCTGTCCTGGAGCTTGCTCTGTAGCCCAGGCTGGCTTTTGATTATTGGTGAGTTCCTCTAATTGCCTGTCTCTAGAAGCCATGCACTCCAGAGGATGTGGTTTAACTGCGCATCTGTTTGCAAGGCTTCTGGTGATCTCTCTACTCCAGTAAGGACTCTGGACAGAGCTGAGCTGGGTATTCTAAACCAGAACATACCATATGTGTTCTCAAGGCCTTTCTTTATTAGCGGAGTGGTATGAATTCCCCCAGCACAATGGCACCAGCCTGAGGTCCCATTAGCAGCACAATACTGGGTATGACCACTGAAAACTAATCTGGCTTTTTTTTTTTTTTTTTTTTTTTTTTTTTTTTTTTGGACACAGAGTCTTGTGTAGCCAGCCCAGGCTAGCTTTGAAGTTACTCTACCAAAGGATAACCTTGAACTTCTGGTCCTCCTGCCTTTGTCTTCTGTGTGCTGTGAAAATATAGTCAGGCAGCATAATGACTAGTTTTGTCAGTACAGGGGCTTGAACCCAGAGCTTTGTGCATACCAGGCAAGCACTTTAGATACTCAGCCTGGGATGCTGTTTTTTTTTTTTTCATTATTAATTTCTTTTGTTTGCTTGTTTTAATACAAAATTGATTATGTTGCTGGTTTTGTTTATTTGTTTTTACTCATATCTGGCCACAGATTAGAATGAGTAAGGAGCCACATCTAAAGAAGGATTGCCTGATTGATGGGGAAGACCCACTCACTACTGTGAGTGGCACCTCCTGGTAGCATCCCATCTGAAAAGAGGATTTCACAGGCTGGACAGATGGCTCAGTGGGTAAGAGCACTGACTGCTCTTCTAAAGGTCCTGAGTTCAAATCCCAGCAACCACATGGTGGCTCACAACCATCTGTAATGGGATCTGATGCCCCCTTCTGGTGCGTCTGAAGATAGATACAGTGTACTTATGTATAATAATAAATCTTTGGGCAGGAGTGAGCGGGGCCAACCAGAGTGAGCAGAGGTCCTAAAATTCAATTCCCAACAACCACATGAAGGCTCACAACCATCCGTACAGCTACAGTGGACTCACTTGCATAAAATTTAAAAAAAAGAAAAGAAAAGAAAGGGACTTCAGAAGGAAGCTCATGGCACCTTTTGCTGCCTTGGCTTGCCCTCCTCACTACTGGATTTGCCTGGTTGCTGCTGGTTAAAAGGAAGATGTCCCCTGTAGAGGTAGCCTCTGTTAAAACCCCAGGCTATGGTTTTCCTTCATGAGAACTACTCACATGTGGCGATGTAAAAGACATGCCAGATTTCCAAGAGCACAAAACCCTAACATAGACTGTCTCGTGGGTCACATGGATCACAGGTTGAAGTGATAATATTCTGGATCTATTGGCTTAAGTCAACATTAGTTTCACTTGGTTTTGAATTTAGACAAAATACGGTTATTTTGTCATTTTGATTCAAGCAGTGGGCTGTGTGGCAGCTGTCCTGTCCAGAGTGATTGCACTTCCCTGTCGCCCTCATTTATTTAAATCCTGACATCTGAGCCATAGCCCAGTGGAGCCCAGCCCAGGCTGTCTTTCACACATGGCTGGGTGCTGCTGGGAAGAGTTGTTGCCCAACCCCGAACCTCTGCACATCGGGTCTTAGCCAAGTCTCAGTGGATCCTAGCGCCAGAGAAGCTGCCCTGTGATACTTCAGCTGGGTCGCCAAGGTCACCTGTCCCCCTTTCAAACCAGAACCTCAGGGCCTGCCTTTGGGTTATCTGTAACATTTAGCTGCCTTAAGTCAGAACGTTTAGTGTGTGTGTTTATTTCATTTTTTTGTCATCTCTATGCATGTATACTACACATTGTGAGCATATTCTCCAACTACCAGGAGAACCTTTAGAAAACAAACAAAAGGCAACCATAGAACTTTTAGGAGGTGGGCCTGACAGGCAGGAGTAGGTCACTAGGTAGGGGCAGGTCTCTCTCTCTCTCTCTCTCTCTCTCTCTCTCTCTCTCTCTGTGTGTGTGTGTGTGTGTGTGTGTGTGTGATGGTGCACATGTGGAGGTCAGAGGGCAACTTTCTGGAATGGGTTCTCTCCTTCCATAATATGGATTCCAGACACTGAACTCAGGCCATTAGGCTCTGTGGCAAGTACCTCTACCTACTGAGTCGCCTTGTCAGCCTAAGGAAAGAGAAGTTTTTGTTCTTTTTCTCTTTGTTTTAATACCAGGGGGGAAAAAAGAAAGAAAAGAAAGAGAAGAAAGTAAAGCCATTTGGTTACTGGGGCAAAGATGCCAGAAAGCGGAGCAAGTAAGGGTTCCATTAGCCTTGGTGGCGGTGGCAGCCGCAGCAGTGGCTGCTGCTACTCTACTCTAGAGCATCGTTATAGGGAGGCCAGCAAGGAAAGACCCTTTGAAACCATCTGTTTCTGCAAGAGGGCCAGGTGCTGCCCTGTCAGATGGGCAGCAGCATTAGCTTGGCACAGAGCCAGCTAGTTCTTGGCCCAGGGGCAGAGAGAAGTGTCTCTCCGTAGTTTGTGTGACCACCACCCAAGCCTGGCCAAGGTGTGTCCACAGGGGCATGTGGCATTCTGCTTTCTGAGGCAGAGTTCAGGGGTGAGGGCTATGCCTTCCGTGAAGGTGGCTGTTAGGAAATGGGCAGCAGTGTCGTGCTTTGCTGACCCTGTGCTGCTAAAAAATCAATGGGGAACATTTTCTTCACACTCTTGGAAACTGCCTGTTAGAGCAAAGTTAAAATTTCCCATAGCATAGCATAGCTATAGCTCATACTAATGTAAAGTTAACCCTCTGAACAATAGGGTTACCAGGAACTCCTAAAGCCTTTTTAATGCTGCGACCCTTTAATACAGTTCCTCGTGTTGTGGTGACCCTAACCATAACATTATTTTCCTTGCTTCTTGGTAACTGTAGTTTTGCTGTTGTGAATTGTAATGTAAATATCTGTGTCTTCTGATGGTCTTAGGTGACCACTGTGAAAGGGTTGTTCCACCTCCAAAGGAGTCTGGACCCACAAATTGAATCGCTACACTAATGGATTTCCCAAACTGCAGATAGTACCCAACCTTATTGACACAGCATTTTTCCTGTACTGATGGATAACAACATATCTATGATAAAGTTTAACCAATTAACTTTTGTCACCAAGGCCGACCCAAAGTGCCTGATCCTCTTGTGTTTAACTTCTGAGCTCTGGGGTTCTAGGCACTTGGTTGATGCAGGGACTGAAGTCAGGGCTTAATGAAGACCAGGCAAGCGTACTAGCAAGTGAGCTGTATACCCAGCTAGTTAATAAATCTTCTAGTGCTAATTTTTGGGGGTGGAGGGGCACTACTGGGGATTGCATTCAGTATCTTGTCCATGTTAAGCTCTACCTCCAGCCTCCCATGCATCCTATGATATCTTGCTTTCCTTTAATGTGAAACCTTCTTTATCAGGCTGTGAATTCCATCAAATATAATTTAGGGTTGCTTTTCTATGTCACTTAATACTTTCACCAGTATAGATAAACAAATGTACGTGTATGTTATTTTGAACACACCGAGATATTATTTCAAATGTTTCCTGACTATTTTAGCGTAAGCCTAAAGAAAACTTTCTCTGTGGCCAATGTTGGCATTTTCATGAATACAAAGTATAATTTACAAGACAAACCTTTGACCCCAAAGTCTTATTTTGAACTCTATTGTTCCCTCACTAGTAGGTGACCTTGGGCAAGCCAGAGCTTTGGATCTAAATTCATAAGGTGATGCCATTCTAACCTTTTCTGAGTTCTTTCTTCTTGTACAAAAGTCTACAAGGTCCCTATATAACATCCTTCTGACACCTCGGGAGTCCTGGGGAGTCAGTAAAGTGAGCCACCTTGAAACCTGTCATAAGAAACCTTTGACTGGGGCTGGAGAGATGGCTCAGTGGTTAAGAGCACTGCCTGCTCTTCCAGAGGTCCTGAGTTCAATTCCTTGCAACCACATGGTGGCTCACAACCATCTGTAATGGGATCTGATGCCCTCTTCTGGTGGGTCTGAAGACAGCGACAGAGTAGTCATATAAATAAATAAATCTTTTTAAAAAAAGAAAAGAAACTGGGCTGGTGAGATGGCTCAGCATGTAAGAGCACCCGACTGATCTTCTGAAGGTCCAGAGTTCAAATCCCAGCAACCACATGGTGGCTCACAACTATCCATAAGGAGATCTGACTCCCTCTTCTGGAGTGTCTGAAGACAGCTACAGTATACTTACATATAATAAATAAATAAATAAATCTTTAAAAAAAGAAACCTTTGACTGAAGCAGGTTAATATAAAGTGGCCAATTAAGTAAATAAAGACCAAATAACACACTCTATGTTTTAGCTTATTCTACTGAGTCTTTGGAAATAATTCTTTTTAAGGGGACATTTCTAGGTTTGAGGTGATTTATTTGCTAATGTCTAAACCAGCTTTTAACTAATTTAAAAGTAGGAGGATCTTGCTCCCCCCTCACACCCCCAGAGTGCATCCGTGTGTTTGTGCATGTTAGAGGGTGTATTTGAACCCAGGCCCTTACACATGTTAGGCAAACACTTTGGCATTGAGCTGCTTCCCCAAGAGTGTAGTTTGTGTGTATGTGTGTTTGCATGCATGCCCATGTTTGAGCCTGAGTGTGTTTGCCTATGTGTGTGCATGTGGAAAACAGAAATTGAGTTCTCCATTTTAGTTTTTTAGAGTTCGTGGCTTTGGCTATCCTGACTATCAAGAAAGCCCCCAGCAGTGGCCTGTCTCTGGGTTCCTCTACTAGCCCTGAGGTTACAGGTGTTCACTGACACACCCAGCTTTTAAGTGGGTGTCATGATCTGAACTCAGGTCCTCATGCTGACACGGAAAACATCCTGCCCACTGAAACATCTCCCATCCCAAGCCACAAGAGTGCATTTGAGTAAGATATATATATATATATATATATATATATATATATATATATATATATATATATCATATACCGTGGTACAGGTAAGTGAGGACTATTTTATGTTACATACAAAGTAGTTCAGGTAATTCAAATACAAATATATCTAGCTCTAACTTTTTATCAGGAGGAGCACACCTGTTTCCAGAGGCATCTGTAAGGTAGAGATTGTTATAGGAGCTGAGGTGATGGAGTTGTGTTAAAAAAATACTTCTTGGGCTGGCGAGATGGCTCAGTGGTTAAGAGCACTGACTGCTCTTCCGAAGGTCCTGAGTTCAAATCCCAGCAACCACATGGTGGCTCACAACCATCCGTAATGAGATCTGACACCCTCTTTTGGTGCATCTGAAGACAGCTACAGTGTACTTAGATATAATAATAAATAAATAAATCTTTAAAAAAATACTTCTTAAAAACATGTATTAGTTTGTGCATGTGCGTGTGTGTGTGTGTGTGTGTGTGTGTGTGTGTGGGTGGGTGAGTGCATGTGTGTCTGTGTGTCTGTGTGTGAGTGCATATGTATGTATGGTGCATGTGTGGGGGTAGATGCAGTAGGTGGGTACATGTGCGTGGGGGTGGGGGATGTGTGTGTGTGTGTGTGTGTGTGTGTGTGTGGGCAGATACATGTGGGTTGGTGCCTCTGTGTGTATGGGGATTTGTGCAGGTGGGTGCCTGTCTTAGAGTTTTATTGCTCCATGACCAAGGCAACTCTTATAAGGATAACATTTAATTGGGGCTGGCTATCAGGTTCAGAGGTCCAGTCCATCATCATAGTGGGAAGAAGCACGGCAGCATCCAGGCAGGCATGGAGCTCTACATCTTGATCCAAAAGTAACCAGGAGAGACTGTCTTCTGCGGCAGCCAGGAGGAGGGTCTCTTCCGACCTGGGTGGAGCTTAAACATAGGATCTCAAAGCCCACCCCTACAATAACTCATTTTCTCCAACAAAGCCACACTATTCCAACAAGGCCACTCCTAATTGTGTCACTTCCCATGAGCCAAGCATATTTAAACCATCACAGTGCATGTGAATGGGTGGGTGCATATGCATGTGTGTATGTATACGTGCATGTGTGTGAGTGTGCATGTGTATAGTGGATGGGGTGGCTGAGTGCATATGTGTGGCTGTGCCTGGTCAATGGTGCATATGTGGAGGCCAAAAACAAAAAACAAACAAACAAAAAAAATTAGCAGGAGTTGCTTCTCTATCTTGTGGGTTCCAGGGTTTGAACTCAAGACGCTAGAATTGGAGGCAAGCACCTCTAGCCACTGAGCCATCTCACCTGCTCCTGTCTACTTTTGAATGTCTCATTGAAGAGGTGGAATGCTCAATCCCTAGAACTTTCAGACAGGTGGCTAAGGTTGTCACAGCCAGGTTGGTTGTTTTTTTTTTTAGCCATTACTACAAAAATGGCTTTGGCTCTTACTCTTTCTCCTCTATTGTGAAGTTTACTTGGGTTGGGAAATGCTAATGTAGTCCCAGTCACGACTGCCAGCTCAATGACATTTGTCATCTTAAGTCCCAACTTGGAACTGAAAGCTTTTGTGTGTTGCCAAAGCTACATGAAAGAATAGTAGGAATGTTAGCCATGACTTCTCCAATTGTAATCTATAAAACACTGTGGGTTTTCCAGCATCATTTAATCCTTACATTAAAACCTCCATTTCCTGGCTTCCAAAGAGTTTGGGAAAAAGTACTTTGGGAACAACAACAACAACAACAACAACAACAACATCCCAAATAAACCCTCCACCCTGATGAAGCACTTACCCATCCTCAGCCATTCTCATAGAGAGGGTCATGTCTAGTCAGCAGTGACTCCTTTTGGAGCTGTGGCACTACAACTTCCAGTAATTTTCCATGTCACACTCCTGGGGGTGGAGTGAGCTGGCAGTGAGTAGCCACTGTTGCTACACACCGTGATCAGTGGCATTTATGTGAGTGTAAATGTATTTATTTTTGAGTCAGGGTCTCACTTAAACTCAAGGCAATCCTCCTGCCTCAGTCTTCCAAGTACTGGGATTATAGTCATGGACCACCACACGTTTATAGGGTTTTGCTATGTAGCCAAGACTGGCTCATGGTCTTCCTGCTTTAGCATCAGGTTTAACATACAAATTAGTAACATCAACAACAATAAATAAAAGTGACATAGGAAGAGTACAATAATACACTGAGCAGAAGCTATTTGGGAGAGCTAGGATGGTGGTACATATAGATAATCCCAGGAACATATAGATAATCCCAGGAACTTGGGGGTATTGCTTGAACATGAGTTTGGGATCCAATCAGGCAGTGTAGAGACTATTGCAAGGAAACAAAACCTATTTACAACTTAAGAATAATTTCTATAATTTTCCATTTCATATTAGCAAACTTCAGTTGACTACAGGAAACTGAAGCTGGAAAAAACATCATAGCAAAGAGAACATTACTACAGTGTGTGTGTGTGTGTGTGTGTGTGTGTGTGTGTGTGTTGTGTAGAGATGCTTCAGTGATTAAGAGCATCCACTGCTCTTGTAAAGGACCACATCAGGCAATTCACAACAGCCAGTAACTTCAGCTCCAAGGAATCCTAACACCCTCTACTGACCTCTGTGGGTATTTGTATTCATGAACACATACCCATATATAGATACATAACCACATAGTTAAAAAAGAAAAAAAAAGCATAATGGGTGTAGTTGTATATTTTTCACATCCTACTTTAATAAGGGTTCAACCTTCCCTCTAGCCCACCACCCACTAGAGGTACTGAAAAAGAAAGGTTATTAGGATAGAGGGGAAGTGGACCTGCTTAGACCTGTTCTTTGGGTCAATTTCAATCTTCCTTCTTCCCAGGCTAGTCTACTAGCAAACACCAAACACGAATCAGCAGCTGCAGTCCAGTCCACTTGAAAGATATCACACAGGAATCAGCAAAGGCAGTTTAATCCAGAAGAAACCACAAGGTTTGTCAATCGTCCCAAGTCCCAGAAGCTGCAAGAAGCCACCGGAACCTCATAAGAAGTTCTTTGGCAAGTTTCTCTCTATGAAGTTACCACAAGCAAAGCTCAGCAATGCAATGTAAAGCAAACCAGTACATGGATGTCATCAGTGAAGATTAGCGAAACAGAGCAATGCAAACCACTGTAAGTGTGGTCATATTAATATTCTTTTTAAACATCACATGCCCTTTCATGTGTTTGCTGTAGCAAATATCTTTTCACCTATGTCTGCTTCAGGAAATAATGTGTCTGCTTTAGCAAGACATCCTTTCACCTGTGTGCCCCAGCAAAACATCATTTCACATAACTCTTTTCAAAGAGCCTAGAAGTTTCTACTTCTAGTGGGATTTTATGCAGTATATGAAATTTGCCAGGAATATTGTAATAAATGACCTAGTACACACAAGAAGGAGCTATGTGAGATGACAGACAGGAATATATATCTATGTTGTGGTACTATATTGTGGTGCTATGTTGTGATGGTTTGAATGTGCTTGGCTCAGGGAGTGGCACTATTAGGAGGTGTGGCCTTGTTGGAGTAGGTTTGACCATGTTGGAGGAAGTGTGTCACTTTGTGGGTGGGCTTTGAGACTCTTCTCCTAGCTGCCTGGAAGCCAGTCTTCTGCTTGCCTTTGGAACAAGATGTAGAACTTTCAGCTTCTCCAGTGCCAGGCCTGCCTGGAGGCTGCTATGCTTCCGTCTTGATGATAATGGACTGAAACTCTGAACGTGTAAGCCAGCCCCAATTAAATGTTGTCCTTTATAAGAATTGCCTTGGAGGCTGGAGAGATGGCTCAGTGGTAAAGAGCACGGACTGCTCTTACAGAGGTCATGAGTTCAATCCTGAGCAACCCATGGTGGCTCACAACCATTTGTAATGAGATCTGATGCCCTCTTGTGGTGTGTCTGAAGACAGGGACTCTGGTGTGTTTGAAGACAGTGATGGTATACTAATGTACATAAAATGAATAAATAAATCTCTTAAAAAAAAAAAGAAAAGAATTGCCTTGGTCATGGTGTCTGTTCACAGCAATGGAAACCCTAAATAAGACAGCAGTTGGTACCAGGGACTAGGGTATTGCAGTGATAGGCCTGATCACATTTTTCTGTTGGAAGAATGTAGATTTGAGGACTTTGGAATTGGAAAGCAGCAGAGTGCTTTAAGCAGGGCTTAATGAGCTATCTTAATAGAGTATGGAAAACTTGGTTGCTGAGTGTAATTTGAACTAAGTTTTCAAAGGTGGAAAACTTCTTTTTAGGATTGAAGCCTGGCTGTAGAAGTTTCAGAGGAGAAGAATTTTACTGTGTGACTGAGAGATTATTATTATTGTAATATTAATTAAATATTATTAATTAATTAAATATTATTAATTAATTAAATATTATTCTTGTAATATTTTGGTGAAGAACATGGCTGCTTTTTGCCCTTTTTATCCAAAGAGTCTGCCTGAGGCTAAGGTGAAGGCAGTCAAGTTAGTCTCATTGACAAAGGAGGTCTCAAAACAATCCAGTTTAGACTATGTGTGCTGTGGTTAAGTCTCATATGGATTGTTTTATGAAGCATAGCAAGCTTAGAAAAAAAAAGTACAAAATGTATGAATAAAAGGGCACCAGGAAGTAGAACGGAGCTTAATCCTACCTGCAAGGAGATAAACGGATTAAGGGAGTGGTGACCTCAAGGCAAGATCCCACCCTGCTAAGCTTATTGTTTATGCTCTTGCAGTTGAACAAGGGACTTGGTTATTGTTTTCATTTGGACTTTTAATCTGGAATGAACCACAATCCAGAAGTGAAGAGCAAACTATGATCCAGATCTTGAGGCTGAAAGACAGAGGCTTTTGATTTGGATCTGAGGAATAGGGGCCATGAAAAGCTTGGGCTCAGACCTGGTGGTACACACCTTTAGTCCCAGAACCAGGACACAGAACCATGCAGATATCTGAGTTCAAGGTTAGTCTACAGAGCAAGTTTCATGACAACCAAGCTTAGGCAGTGAAGGAGTAGGAAAACAGAAAGCTGGTGATAATGTAATAGAACAAGGGGGTCATGCTTGCTCTAGCAAGTAGCAGAACTCGGCACCTTTGGCCATGTGGCAATGGCTTTATAGTCAAGAACAGAAGAGACTACTGGGACAACTGATGCTGTTATCAGGAGCTAAGAAATTAGTAGTGATTAAGAAGAGACCACGTAGCCAGGCAGTGGTGGCGCATGCCTTTAATCCCAGCACTTGGGAGGCAGAGGCAGGAGGATTTCTGAGTTCGAGGCCAGCCTGGTCTACAGAGTGAGTTCCAGGACAGCCAGGGCTACACAGAGAAACCCTGTCTTGAAAAACCAAAACCAAAACCAAACCCAAAACAAAAAAAGACCACGATCACTGAAGTGAAATCTTCTGGGAAGTGTTTTCTGAGAGCACAAAGAAGCTGTGTTCCAGAGAGAGAGCCAAGGTTGTACCTCATGCTGCAGCTGGAATCAGCCCAAGAGAAAGAATTGTGTTGCAGTCAACAAAGATGAATGGAGTTGGAGATCTGAAGAGAGTTTTGACATCAGACATGGGGATGCTGAGTTTAGAATTTGCTCAGCTGGTTTTTGGTCTTGCTTTGGTCCAGTATTACCTCACTATGTCATTTTGAAGTGGTAATGTATATCCTGCATGATGTTGGAAATATGTGATTTTTTTTGTTTGGTTTTTTTTTGTTTGGTTTTTTTGAGACAGGGTTTCTCTGTATAGCCCTGAATGTCCTGGAACTCACTTTGTAGACCAGGCTGGCCTCGAACTCAGAAATCTGCCTGCCTCTGCCTCCCGAGTGCTGGGATTTAAAGGCGTGTGCCACCATGCCCGGCTGTGATTTTTTTTTTTATTTTGATTTTTTAAAAGGGATTACAGTTAAGGGATTGCATGAATCTCAGAAGAGACTTTGAATTTTGGACTATTAATATTGTTGAGACTGTTATAGACTATGGGATTTTTGAAGTTGATTAAATGTATTTTGCATTATGCTATAGCATAATGCTCCCCCATAGACTCATGTGTTTGGACAAGCCTATGGAGGCCAGGGAATGGAGTGTGATGGTTTGAATATACTTAGCCCAGGGAGTGGCACTTCTTAGGCGGTATGGCCTTGTTGGAGTAGCTGTGTCCTTGTTGGAGGGAGTGTGGGCTTTGAGAACCTTCTCTTAGCTGCCTGGAAGCCAGTCTTCTCTTGTTCGACTTTGGAACAAGATGTAGAACTCTTAGCTCCTCCAGATGAACTCCAGAGCCACATCTTCCTGGATGCTGTCACACTCCCACCTTGATGATAATGGATTAAACCTCTGAACCCGTAAGCCAGCCCAAATTAAATGTTGTCCTTATAAGAGTTGCTTTGGTCGTGCTGTCTGTTCACAGCAGTAAAACCCCGACTAAGACATATGTCAAAGCTTCATGCATCTCATCTGAAGTACACACCAGTGTTTGTCTGTCAATCATACTTCAGCAAAGCTGGGGAAATATTTCTCCAAGGGTTTTGGCCCGGGAACTATTCTAAGAGGCAAGGGTTGGTTGGCCTTACTTAACTTGGTGTCATGTATAATATAATAAGGAGTCCTTTTGGGAAAATATTCAAAAGTCAATTGTAGGTCAAAAGCTCCAAACATTTAACTAGAGAAAGCTAATACTTGTTCTGGAAACTTCCTTATTCCCTTTCCTGTTTTCTCCAGCCAAATGAATGCATGCATTGATAACATTTGGTTTTGCTTTTCTCTTTGTTTCCAATAAAATCCATTCATGCTTGTGGTAGCTTATAGTCTCACCCCTCCTTCTATCCACGCGGTTGTCATGGGATTCTGCACAGCTTTCTCAAAGCAGGCCTCCACTTCTGGATGTTATCTTAGTCACATGACTTGCTTTAGCTGCTGGACTCTAATAGATGTGACACAGAAGTTCAATCAGCTCATATAGCACGGCTTTTCGAGTCTTTATGATTGTCTTTTTTTTTGGGGGGGGGTTTCGAGACAGGGTTTCTCTGTGTAGCCCTGGCTGTCCTGGAACTCACTCTGTAGACCAGGCTGGCCTCGAACTCAGAAATCCACCTGCCTCTGCCTCCCAAGTGCTGGGATTAAAGGCGTGCGCCACCACGCCCGGCTGAGTCTTTATGATTGTATGTCCTGGCTAGCTTGCTGGATAATGGGGGACATAGAAGGCAAAGCAGAGTAGAGATCAGCCTCCATATCAGCCATCAAACAGATAGCCCCAAATATCTGAGACCACTTGAATGTATCTATCGGCACTTATTGCTGCATGTCTCTGACCTCAAATATGTTAGGAAGCCTGATACTTCCAAAGACCACACTTGCCTTTGGTACACATAAGAAGGACAAATGGTTTTTTTCAAATGTCCCCACTGGTACTATTGGTGGAGAAATTGGTGTCCCATATATGTCCAACTACAACAGTCCCACCAGAATCCTAAGAAGTCTACAAATTAAGCCATATTGCAAGTACATATGATTTAATAATATGATCATCTATTAGACCTTCAAAGCTCCTTTAGAAAAATCTTGAAAGTCGTATGAGGGCCAAAAGCACCATATGTGTAACCAGTGCTAGCTAATGTTCATTCTGGAAACTTCCTCATTTTCTGGCTTGCAGAAGCTCCCTCCCCCTTGTAGACTCATCAAGGTCATATCATTGGTGTTGACATTCATGGCCTAGGTCCCTAACTAGCATCTCCTGCATCCACATGAAGGGCATTTCATAGGTTCTCACAGCTTGGCCGTAATTCTTAAGTAGTTAAACATTATGCATGCTGTCTCTCCTAATGAATGAAATCCCTTCTCACCTCACCATTAACAAACTGAGATCCTTTCAAGTGACTGGAGAGCCCATTGCAAGCCCGAGGTTCTATAAAAACCTCTAAGTAATAGCAACAATAAAAGCTTATTAGCCATTTCGGGCTCTGAATCAAGACTTTCCATCCTTGGCATCTAATTAAATGGTTTGCATTCCTAAGGAACATGTAGTGTTATATCTTCCTTCCCTTCCCAGTTGGGAAGAGAATAGTGGTCAAGACTTTGGAAGAGACACACTAATGTGCATCTACATAACGATTTCTTTGGGATTGCTTTCCAACACCGCCAGCGTTGGTTCCCTGGGTGGGTGTTGGAGGTAACGTTAGTAAGTCATTGTTTGTAGGTGGCTCACATATGCCAGTTGTTTAGGGATATTCTCTTTTAAAAATTAACTTATTATTATTAATGTATATGTTATGTGTGTGGTGTAATGGTGTGTGTGTGTGTGCGTATGCGTGTATGAGTGTAGAGGTCAGAGAACAACTTTGCAGTCAGTTTTCTCCTTCCACATTTCTGTGATTTTTGGGGACTGAACTCAGGTCACTAGGATTCCATGGCAAAAATTTTTACCTGCAGAACCATATCGCCAGTTCCTAGAGATATTTTCCTTATGCCCACTGGTACTATAAGGTTGCTACAAAATTACCCCTAAATTAGGAGGGTAAATGGGATTTGTGGGCCACTGAAAAGCTGACTTCAGCTTAAAACTGAAATGCTCAGCTTCAAGAGCCCAGACTCTCATAAGACCTACTCTGCCACCCTTGTGGCTGATAACTCTATGGCTGTTTGGTCCAATAGAGTGGTAAATGGGACCAGTCCAAGCCAAACTGTGCTTCATATAGACTGGACCTCCAAGACTTAAGAAGATAAAAAGAATGGAAGGCACTCTGTCTTCATATTTATTACCAGTTGAAGCGATGCTGTTTGGGATATATTGAATTAAATACAGGCCAGCCTGGCAATCAATGTCAACTGCTTTTCATCATCAAAAACATTTTTTTTGTCTCTCCTTTGTAGCCTTGGCCAGCCTAGAACTTGCATGTAGAAAAGGCTGGCCTTGAACTCATAGAGATTTGTCTCGCTTTGCCTTCTGAGCCCTGGAATTAAAGGTGTATGCTAATGTGCCCAGGTTTCTCTTCACATTTTCGCGTGCACCTGTGTGTGTGTGTGTGCATGTTTGTGTGTGTGTGTTTGTGTGTGTGTGTGTGTGTGTGTGTGTGTGTGTGTAGGAAAACTATCTTGTATGCAGCTTAACATTCACTTGTATGGGGAACAGGAAGAGAGGGAGGAAGTCCAGCCTTGGCTGGCGTAAGGTAGCATGGAGGATCGTCTAGCCGCTTGTTTCCAGGTTGGAAGGAGTGAGTGAGGAATTAGGCCTGGAGAGATGGTTTAGCCGGAGGACCATGCAAGCATGAAGATCTGGGTTAGAGTCCTAGCAGCTGTATAAAAAGCTGGGTTCAGAAGTGCACAGCAGCAATCCTGTTGCTGTTAGTGAGGGGCAGAGACAGGCAGTTCTCAGGAGTGTGTGGCCAGCCAGGTTCAATGAGAGACACTGTCTTAAAAGAGTGACTGAAGAAGACACCTGATGATGTGGACCTCCACACCCACACCCCTTGTCCCTACTAATTGGCAAGCTGGCTTGGAAACACAATACAGCCATATAGTGCATAGTAGGTTTTTTTTTTTTAATGAACAATAGGCTGTATAGATGGTGGTGGTCCTATAAAATTATATGAACTGAAAAATTCCCACTGCCTAGTGACATCATAGCTATCTGTGAAAATGCATGCCATGAATTTGGCACCTGTGATGGTTGGTATATGCTTAGCCCAGGGAGTGGCACTATTAGGAGGTGTGCACTGTTGGAGTAGGTGTGTCTCTGTGGGTGTGGGCTTTAAGACCCTCATCCTAGCTGCCTGGAAGCCAGTCTTCCACTAGCAGCCCTCAGATGAAGATGTAGAACTCTCAGCTCCTCCTGCACCATGCCTGCCTGGATGCTGCCATGTTCCTGCCTTGATGATAACGGACTGAACCTCTGAACCTGTTAGCCAGCCCCAATTAAATGTTGCCTTGGTCATGGTGTCCCTTCACAGCTGTAAAACCCTAAGACAGCATGACAAAAATCAACTAGCGATGATTAGGTCTCAAAACTTGTCCCTGTCATTAAATGACACCAACTGCATAGCAGCACTCTGGTTTGAGACCACTCTGGGTTGCTGTGTAGCTCAGGCTATCCTGAATTTGCAATATGCTTTCTGCAGCCTCCTGAGTACCTTCACAGGCACAAATTACTATGATTAGCTCAACAGCCCACTTTAAACCAAATTAGAGAGCTAAAGTCTTCCCAACACTGCCCCCTAGCCTGCCGCAGCAAGCAGCCACTTCACTGTGGATATATCATTGTGATTGGATTTCAGATCATTTGGTGTGCCTTGTTAAGAGCTGGTAAGTTCTGCAGTAGATAGCTATGAGAATGGGTCCCAAAGGGCACCTAGGGGTGGCATCAACTTTTGGATGACCACTGTACTGGCTAGATTTGTGTGTCAACTTGACCCAAGCTGGAGTTGTCATGGGGAAAGGAGTCTCCCTTGAGGAAATGCCTCCATGAGATCCAGCTGTAGGGCATATTCTCAATTAGTGATGGGGGGGGGGGCAAGGCAGGCCATTGAGTGATGCCATCCCTGGGTTGGTGGTCCTGGGTTCTATAAGAAAGCAAGCTGAGCAAGCCAGGGGAAGCAAGCCAGTAAGCAGCACCCTCCATGGCCTCTGCCTCCAACTTCCTGCCCTGTGTAAGTTCCTGTCCTGACTTCCTTTGGTGATGAACAGCAGTGTGGAAGTGTAAGCTGAATAAACCCTTTCCTTCCCAACCTGCTTCTTGGTCATGATGTTTTGTGCAGGATAGAAACCCCGAGTAAGACAACCACCTACCACAGTTCAGAAAGGGACACCCTTTACCTTTCTCATGGTCACTACACACACTGATCCCCCAGTGCAGAGTTTTATTCGTGAAAGTCCACGGCATCCACACTCCAGGAAGGGGAGAAAGCAGAAGTGGGCAGGAGAAGTTACGTGATGATGCAGTTGTTAGGGAAGTCATAAGCCACTAGGGCAAGTCAGAGGACAGAAGAAAGATCCTTGAAACCAGTCCAAAGAGGAGCGGGTTGGTGACCTCTTAGCAC